>NW_013668143.1:148956-150730 GCF_000517525.1 Limulus polyphemus
ATAAGACGGTCACAACGTGATGGGAGAACAGTGCAATGAGTAATTGAATGAATGCGGATAAAATATTGCTGGCCACGTGAGTTATAGCGTTTGCTATAGAGCTACTGTTGAAATTAAGTGTATCGTAAAGTTGTATTCGGAAAGAATAAACCAGTTTTATTTAAGAAAGGACTTGTGTCGCTAAAGTTTCGTCGGAACGAATTTACGGAAAATTTACTAGCGAACGGAGACGTAACAATATGTACTCGGGAAACTTAAATCGATCTTATTACAAATTATATATTTTTTACATTCATTTTTGTTGCATACCACCGACATTAGCTCCACGTACCACAGTTTGAAAATCCCTGGTTTAGACAGCGATTAGTAGTACTACAGGTGTTGTAGGATTTAGCGTCACGATTTTCTTTTATTCGATGCCCCCTCCCCAGTGACTCAGCGGTAAGTCAGCAGGCTTATGACGCTAAAAATCAGGTTTCGATACCCATGGTGGGCATAACACTGATTGCCCATTGTGTAATTTGTGCTTAAAAACAACTTTTATTATTTTTCAGAGCCTTTTAATGGTTGTGTCCAATATATCCCTGGCTGCACGTGAGTTCTCATACCACTTTATACATTTTAACTAAACTAATGAACATAGCTGCTTGATAATTTTCTTCTTAATCGTGTATGAAACTACGCCTAAGTTTTCCCTTTCCTAAATATCTAGAATAAGCCATACTCATACCGAAAGTCTCAATAGCCCATTTATTATGTTAGGTGTTTTTAAGAAAGTTGTTGCTTTAGTCATACCCAACTATTTCACACACGGAAAAAGAAAATTATCAAACAGTTATATCCAGAAGTTTGGTTAAAACGGCCCCCCAGTGGCACAGCGGTGTGTCTGCGGACTTACAACGCTAGAATCCGGGTTTCGATACCCGTGGTGAGCAGAACACAGATAGCCCATTGTATAGCTTTGTGCTTAATTACAAACAAACAAACAAACTTGGTTAAAACGTGTCTTTAAGTCAGAGTCTAGATTGAAAGGGCTCCTCAACTCTTAAAGACAAACAAAAGCCATTAAATACCTCACTAGTGTAGCCAGGGGTATATTGTATTAACCCCATGATGACGACGCTGCATCTTCAGTTGTGAAAATAAAATTAAAATGGAAGGACGTGAACTTTGAATGTTAAATAACAGATGGACTAATGACTCGCGTTAGCTTGTCAACTATTTAAATGAAACATCTTCAATATTTATATTATAAAAGCTCTTTTATATCTGGTATTATCCCAAAACGACAACATTTCTTCATTTTCAACTTTCAATATCTGCAAATTCTTCCCCATGGATGACGAACTTTCTTATTACCAAAGAGAATCAATGTTTGAAATCCACCCTCAAAAATTCGCGAAATTGCCGGTAGTGGAGAATAGTCGTGCTATCCCATAGCTACTACGCTAGCCTATAGGCACAGAAAGGCTCTAATGTTACCTACACGAAGTGAACTCCATGTCGAAATCCTATAATTTTAGAGAAGGTTATTTGTATGTTCTCTAACTCCACCTATGGTTTTACATTTGGATCTGTCAAATATGGTTTAATCAACTAGGAATGATTCAGGATGTGTCAAGAAGAAGTTATTTTCCTTTAAAATGCATAGATTTCATATGTTTAGTGATGGATAAATATAGACCAGTCAGTAAGGTTGGCCGCTAGGGGTACTTTCAATCATTACTGGCATACTAAGGAGTAGAGATAAAGAAACTATTTATATCCATAAATA
>NW_013668143.1:150937-152585 GCF_000517525.1 Limulus polyphemus
CCTCAAAAATTCGCGAAATTGCCGGTAGTGGAGAATAGTCGTGCTATCCCATAGCTACTACGCTAGCCTATAGGCACAGAAAGGCTCTATGTCGAAATCCTATAATTTTAGAGAGGGTTATTTGTATGTTCTCTAACTCCACCTATGGTTTTACATTTGGATCTGTCAAATATGGTTTAATCAACTAGGAATGATTCAGGATGTGTCAAGAAGAAGTTATTTTTCCTTTAAAAATGCACAGATTTCATATGTTTAGTGACGGATAAATATAGATCAGTCAGTAAGGTTGGCCGCTAGGGATACTTTCAATCATTACTGGCATACTAAGCAGAGAGAAAAAGAAACTATTTATATCCATAAATAGTAAAACATTAATTCTATAATTACATTTCTTTTTCAAATCCCATCAATCATTTGAGGGATTTCTTTTTCGCACATTGTTTACACATACTTTTAAGTTAGATGTACTTATATTAAGTAATATGTTTTTAAGTCACATGTTACTTATGTTTTTAATAAAAAATTAAAATAGAAAATAAAATGGTATATAAATAATTAAGCCCAATGTACCTTAATTTTTATCTGAAAACAAATATACTTTCATAAACGTCTCATCGTGCAACTCATCTGCTTGCTTTATAAATAAGATATATTTTGTGTTAATATGATGGAAAGCAATACAGTAATTATTTTAAACTTGATATCTGTTTTTGAAAACTTAATTATCATTTTAAAACAGAGCTGCCACCAATCTTTTATTTCCTGCATTTTGTCTTCTGGCGTTTTATTAGACGACGACTAAGAGACCTTATTTTAAATAATTTGATTTGTCTTATATTAAACATTCTAATATAAGGTGTTTTTATATATTGTACCAAGTTTTACAATAAATTTAAAATGCATAGATGGATTCGATTTGTAAATCTGTGGTTCGTACAACTCCATCTTGTGTCAAAAATACGAACTAACTATTAACCATCGATATATTAGTGCTCTGTTATTCCACTTTTCTTTCTTTTCATTTGTTTGTTTTAGAGCAAAGCTATAGTGGGCTATCTGCTATGTCTGCCGCAGGGAATTAAACCCCGGGTTTCTGCATTTAAGTCTGTAGACTTACCGCTGTCCCACCAGGGAACTTTTCCTTTTCGGATGTTTATAGAATCTGTTTCCTCTTGATGGGAGACACACCCAAGTTACCAAATATCCATCACGTGCTATCCTTATTCTTTTTATTCTAGATATGGGCGCAGGGTGTCTTATTCTTCCATTATGAAAAGGGGAAACCCTACATTCTCAAGTTTTTAATGATTTATGCAGAATATAGTTAGCGTCATGTTCTTGTATTCTTTAACTTAAGTAGGCCTACATAAAGTAGTGTCTTTATTAACCCTTAATATATTACTGTTGTAACGGTTTCCAGCGTTGGGCAGTTTTTTATCACTTGGTAAAATTAATACAAAATCGAGTCCAATTAATGGTAACAAAAATGTTTTATTACCATACATTAACTACAACGCACGAAACTAACAAGAAGTCTAACTCACAAATAAAGCTAAACTGCCTTTCTTACAAACCTTGTTGTAGGCACAGTAAAATCTGACTAACACACTCGTCGACTCAATAGTATGTTGTTTGTATTGTTTGTTTT
>NW_013668143.1:152822-155763 GCF_000517525.1 Limulus polyphemus
TGAAAGGGCGCAATAGTATGTTGACAACACTTTAGTGTAGTAGACTGGCTAAACTTCCTGGTTCATACAGACTCAATAATCATTCAACAACTTATTATTAATATTATTTAAGCAACCAACCTCTTTGGAAAGTGGATTTTCTTATGAGAGGTGAATGACGAATAATAATAAGAAAAAGCAGAGGAAAGTCCATTTTCTCATGTTAGCTGTTTTCTATTTCTGTGGAATATCATGACTCATAAGCCAGCCAACCAACCAATACTCAAACTTAACTGTACTTTTTATATTATTCAAAAGCCTCGCCCAACTCTCAAGGAAATTCAAAACGTCACGCGATCATCACATCAAAAATAAAAAACCTCTCTAGCGAACAATACAAACTAATAAATTAAAAGGTTAAAAAATACAGCCTGTAATACCGCATCTCCTTTGGTTGTGAGCTCACTTGAACAATCCTATTACACACACACAATACTGTCAAATTAAACTTCAATAACATCAACTTGAAGTCGAGTTGAGTTGAGCACTTGGTAACAATCCCAGGGGTTGCGCCGACCCCTCGTGTGGAGAAAAGAGTATCTCGCAGGAGGCTGTAGAAGAGAGCTCCTTTACTGTTACCAATGGCGTTTGTTTTATACTATCCTATTGAGTCTAATAGGGTGAAATAACCATGAAATAACGTAATTGAAACGGAAAGTGGATTTCGAAATAATATGCTCATAAGCACATGTACATTATTATATAAAAAATAAGTGAAAAAAAGAAAGACGCGAAACCCCATCAAAAACACACCGTTTAAAAATATTCGCCAAACTTAGAGGACTTACGAAAACCAAAAAGTTTCGGCAAGTTAAATATTTTGAAAACTAAACGCTTTTAACCAGATGTTCTTTGCTTGCAATTCAGTTAGTTGTAAACAGCGCTTACTTCTTTTTGTTAATATTTTAACATATTCTAATATATATATATATATGACAAAGTTTCAATAAACCTTATATTTGTAACCAAGATTACACACAGAGTACATCAGGATTTTAAGTTTTCAAGATATCTTTGGCAAAAATATGCTATTCCACAACGTTGGATGGCTGAATGTGTTTTGTATGTTTTCTTTCTTCATTATTGGGTTACGCATAGCTTGTACTTTTACATATAATATCTTTGATTGTATTTATTCTTTATGAAGAATGGCACAGAAAGTCGATATTATTTCAAAAAGTCTAGGCACCTAGCGGTATGCCTACATCAATGAAGTTACCGTATTCGTTTTAATTCGCGTGTCCGCTTCTTTCTTCCGACTTTACTTCAAATTTTGGTTGATAATTGTAAAGAGAGATTGTAGGATCTTTTGAATGTGAATATTACTGCATCCAACTACGTAGTAATCCTGATCCTGTTAGCTTCAATCCTTCTTGGTTATTGCATCACTTGACGTCAAGTTATTATCCACCATTGTTTTTGTTAGGCTACTATCAGTAACTCGCGAATTAGCCACCAGGGCCGAGTCACAGTCCACTATTCTAGCTTATAATGTAAACTGATAACAAATCACATGGCTATGTAGTTATGTAAAATAATCAGGAACTGTGAAAAGACAAAGAGCTATTAGTTTAGGCTATAATGGTTTGTTTGTTTGTTTTTTGAATTTCACACAAAGCTGCACGAGGGTTATCTGCGCTAACCATCTCTAATTTAGGGGTGTAAGACTAGAGGGAAGGCAATTAGTCATCACCACCCACTGCCAACTCTTGGGCTACTATTTTACCCACAAATAGTGAGATTGACCATAACATTATAACGCCCCCACGGCTGAAAGGGCGAGCACGTTTTGGTATGACGGGGATTCGAACGACATTCAGATTACGAGTCGAGCGCCCTAACCATTTGGCCATGCCGGACCGGTTATAATGGTAAAATAACCTACATGAGTAACAGAATAACACTGTATAATTATTAATTAGGGTGATCAGATTTCCAAACCCGAATCTAATTTTCAAAATGGTTATTTCAAATTTGAAATAATTTAACTTTAATTTTCTTTAAATTTATTGAATTGTTACACAGCATTCCCAAAGATATTAACATTGGCTTTATTTTTTCATTGAAACATTTAGTACATGCTAGTGTGAGGTGGGTTTTGACGCTGAGCGCTGCCTTAACTGTTTCTACATTCACACCTGCGCAGACCTGGGTTTCTCACTATACACAGACGGAACTTTCGAGAGGGTTTGGCGGTAGGAGAGTAGGTGCTACAACAATGAACAAGTCACGTAGGCCTATTACATTCGTGATTCGATGTGATTAACAGTTTGATGTCTTTATAAAAAAAACAGGAAGTTTTGTGCGTCCCGAGAACTTTTATCGGGACACTGGGACAAACTACCAAAAAACGGGACTTTCCAAGCAAAACCGGGACGTTTGGTTACCCTGTGCATAATAATACAGTTATACATATAGTTTGGAAGTTATTTTTTTACCAATTGTTTAGGAAAGCCCCATCAATGAACACGTTAGCATTGTCACTGATGTATTTTAATAATACACGCCAGTCGGTTAAATAATCCCTCCTGTTCAATAAATAAACAATTGGCAGGATTTACTCCACGTTGAAATTTATCAAATGAATACTTCAGGTAACTTTACTGTAGCCATCGTCAAGCTGGACTGAATTTTTATCCAATTTAATCAGATGATGGCTAAAGTCAAACCGAAAGTTTGCATTGAATAAATTTCAACGCGGACTAAAATCTGACCTCTATCTAGTTATTTAATGTTTCTCACTCACGTTATGAGCCTCAAATATATATAATCACTTTTATGCTGAAAATCAAAAGATCAGTTGGTTTCCGATCTGTAATTATTTTATTTAAATTCAAATGAGCTGATTTCTGTAAAGTTTAACTGCAGAAAATAGTGTTGCGTCAGCGAGGTCACATGACTA
>NW_013668143.1:156676-167242 GCF_000517525.1 Limulus polyphemus
TGTTTTACACTCACAAAAAAGAAACCTATCATTCTATAGGTATTGGTGGTAGTGTCCAGGGTCACTGATGAGGAGTGGATTCTCCAAAACTAGTCTGGCTCACAGACACACACTCCCAAAGAAAGAATAGACCATTCCAAGCTTTTACTTCTTGTTAAACAAATGTTTAAACTACTCTATACAGTAATAAATGAATATTTTCATTTTTACAGGCTATCTAGAAAGAAATTGAGATTTCTTAAACTTAATGGAAAATGTATAAATAATTTACCTACATTTTAAACATTTCTGATCATTTTGGGTATAAAGTATTTACAAAATTATATAATACAAAGCTAATCATTATAGGCATATTATAAACATTTTGAATTTTCGTGTATTTTTTATTTTTTGGGGAACTCCTATAAATATTTTAGTTTCAGTGTGGTTGTGGTGTGTATATTAATTAGTGTTTCACTAACACTTCTCTTGCATTTACTTGATGTTATCAATTTCCATGAACTCTTATACTTGTATATAATCGTTTTAATTTTATTGTATCACACCATTGCTGAAACTCTTTTCAAATTGCATGGCCTTTGCTTTATCATGTTATTTGAGCTTTACTGTTGAGTAAGATAAATCCTTGAGCTACTAAAATGTTTCTACACAGTGTTTTCTTAAGAGTGGTAATAGGTTCAAGAAATTAAGTAGAGTAATCCACTGTTTTCATAGGACATACAGTTTTATTGTAGAGTGCCACCTGCAGGGTAATAGTTGAAGGTTGTTTGAAGTAATAAAAAAAAATAGGAAAACTTGTGAATATCTTTAGCTGTTCAAGTAATTATCTTGATGGGAACTGGAGTTTCAAGAAGTAAATGCAGGTTTTAATCTAATACTTCATTTAGTGACACATGTAATTTCTGGTCATATTTTGAGCATGTATATGATTTTTAGATTTCATATTTTTTTCTTGAAATTGGCTAATGATTAATAGTTATTTCTTTAACTTATCTCATTTAAAAGATTCTTCAGTGAAACAGCAATAAATTTATAGACTTAAAATGCTAAAATCTGGGGTTTGATTCCCCAAGGTGGACACAACAGATAGCCCAATGTGGTATTGTTCTAAAACAAACAAAGAAAATCACTGAAAATATATTATGAGTTAAATAAAAAATCAAGAGTATTTGAGTACAGTAACTAACTAGTTATTTATTGCTCAAACGTAAGTTACTCTGAAGAGTGTGGGTTAGGTAAAAAAAAAATAGCAAAAATCTCAGTAAGAAAAGTAAAACTATGAATGTTGAGTAATCGACAGGCTTACATTGTTTGCAAGAGGTAGAGCTACTTCCAATATAATCCTGTGTAAGAATAGAATACTGCTACGGCCTTTCAAATACAAATAACCTTGCAGCAGTTTCAAGACATATTTTACTTACTTATGTGCTTATGTTAAAAGGTTGCATGATGATAATTACTATTTAATAACTAATTACTCTTCATTCAGCTTATTCTCTGATAGTGTAGAAATTAGTAATTACCCAATTATCTCTAAGTTATAAACACCTTTTATACTCATCATTTCACTGTTAAATTTGTTTTTGTTTTATACAGAAGAGAAAATTTCTTGGGGATTCCTCATCAACACAAGTTCTCCGAGATCTTGAGATCTCTTTACGGACCAATCATATAGAGTAAGTAAAAACATAAACCATATTACATCTCTTTACGGACCAGTCATATAGAGTAAGTAAAAACATAAACTGTATTAGATCTCTTTACGGACCAATCATATAGAGTAAGTAAAAACATAAACCATATTACATCTCTTTACGGACCAATCGTATAGAGTAAGTAAAAACATAAACCATATTACATCTCTTTACAGACCAATCATATAGAGTAAGTAAAAACATAAACCATATTACATCTCTTTACAGACCAATCATATAGAGTAAGTAAAAACATAAACCATATTACATCTCTTTACAGACCAATCATATAGAGTAAGTAAAAACATAAACCATATTACATCTCTTTACAGACCAATCATATAGAGTAAGTAAAAACATAAACCATATTACATCATGTACACTGGTTCAGTCAAACATATAACTGTTTAGATAATAAGGTGCATGTATGAAAATTTCTTTTGTTCTTATTTGTTACTGGTTGTTACCTGTTTAATATCATATTGGATTGATTCACTATCCTTTAAAGTTTTGGAACTTTCTGAAGAAATGAAACAAGTCAGATGTGGATTTATGTCCCCCATGACACACTTTAAGCAATCAAAGTGACTTGCTTTGAGTGATCAAACCTCAAACTTTACTTCTTTGGGATTTCAGAACTGTTAATGGCAGGACTCATCTATACTCAAGGTCATTTCTGTGTATATGTGGGGGATTGTGGGTGCAAACAAACCCTCATTTGAACTACAAATAAACCTTAATTCCATAAGGCACCATATCCATATCCTTCATGTTAATAGTGAAACCAGTATATTTAGTATAACCGTGACATAGTGAATGTCCAGTGGTCCTATTTATTTGAAACCAGTATTTTTAGTATAACCATGATATACTATTTCTCAGTACAATATCAATGGTCAAGTACCAATAACATATCCTACACTATACTGAGCAAGCAAACTCCATATTATAAAATTATGTTTTGACGAGGATACATTATTCATATTTTCATTTATGCTGGGGCAACCAAATATGCTTCATAAAATTGTAACTATTTGTTCACACCTACATATTCCTACTGTGCATGACATGGTGTTTAAACTGAAGGATTCAAATAACAGTATTAAAAGTGTACTATATATTATATAATAACTGTTAAAAAGGGAGTTTAGATAAGTATAATTGTGACACGCTCATAAATTTCAATAAAGTAATAAGTAGCTAGTATCCATTTTATTTTTTTAAATGCATGAATATTTATTTAAACATAACTTGATCATCATTGAGCTCTCTTCATAACACATACAGATTTAAATATATATGTGTACATATTTCTAAGGAAGATGCATTATGAATACAAACAACCCCTCCCACCTAAGAAAACTTTTGTGACCCCATGATACCAAACATCTGTTAAAGTTCATATTTTATTTTAAGCCACATTTTGTTGAATGTTTTATGACAAATGATCTTATAAGATGTTAAAGTTTTCAGAAAGTTGAAACTGAGGAACAGCGATGTTCAAATGCTCAAGTTACTTAATCATTTTAATTTTTGTCATCATCATCATCATCATTGGACTAGCCTTATTTAAGATCAGTAACTAGATAATTTCAAACATTAATCATTGATATAAAAATGGGTTAGAATCCCACTTTGTTCCTTGTTTAAAAACTCGTAAATTTTACCTTAATTTTAGGTGGGTTCGAGAATTTCTAAATGAAGAAAACAAGGGGTTGGATATTCTTGTGGACTATTTAGCATTTAGACTCACAATTCTTAGGTAAGTTGAGCTAAATGGTCTATTTCCTTTATGAGTCTGATGAAAATGATTGGGTAAACATGCAGTTAGGTATCGAAATTATATTGAACTTATATATGAGGAACGATAATTGTATAATATCTTGTTTTTTGAATAAATAATAAGTTATATTTTTATGTAATATAGTGTTTAAACAATTTTAATAATATTTGGCTTTTACATGTATATGAATTATATTACTTTTTCAAAAATATTGAATTACAATTATGTGTCTTGTAAATGATATTAGAGATAGGGCCCTCTATACCTTTAGTATTGTTTGTTAAAATAATACATAAACTGTGTACGTTAGCATCATTTTAGAGAAATTTTATGTAATCAGTTTTTGATCTTGGAATCAGATTCAATTAAGAGGTAGAGATATAGCACAGTAAGCGAAGTCTTTGGGAGTCTTGTAGTCTTTTCAGTGAGTCAATCAAGAGTTCAGTTTCAAAGAAACAACTTGATTGTGTAGCTTAAAAATTGGGTAATTAGGCCTGAGTCTAGTATTGTTTGAGAAAGTAAAGTTATGGTGGCTAATAAACCAGTTATTCAAATCAATACACAAACTGTTTCTTGTTGTTTTAAATTTAATTTTAATTACACTTGTCATAATAACACATTAGTATTAGACTTATTTTATTTTTAAGTACTGTATTCTTTATTCAGTCCCTTAAGGTTTTATTCAACAATAAAAAGTGTATAATGATATTTCAACCACATTAAGAGGATATAGACGTGACGGACATTATATTAAATGTGATTTAAAATACTATTATACTGACTAAAAATTGTAGTATTTAAAAATATAATAAGCCTTTTACTAATGTCTTATAAGTGAAATTAATTATTGTCGTTAATTGTTATATGATATATTCCTTTTCACAGATTTTCCTGATATACGATGCACTGCTCTCACATGTTTAGCATGCATACTTATGGTTTTATAAAAGTCAACCCAATATTAAAGTTATAAAACTTGGAACAGTTAAAAAATACTCAAGGAATACAAACATTAGTTGAAGAAAAAAAAACTTTCCTGAATGTACTGTCTTGCCATCTTATAAAATTATATTTTTTTGTAGTTATTAAAGATATATATATGTATATAAGCAGTCGTAACTGACAATATTTTTATCCTTTCTGATCACACATAACTATGAGTGAAAGTATTTATATTTTTTAATAAGAAGTTAATTAATTGTGGTAATAAAACAAACGATAATTTTATTGAATTTGATTTACATCAGTTAAGCCTAATTTCAATATGGGCTATGAAATTAATATTTAATCCTAATATGTCTCATGTGCAGTTTTTGTAAACTGATTTACAGGCATGAACAAACTTTACAAGACCCACCTGTTTTTAACCATAATCATGAGAATGGGACTGTTCCTAATGGCTACCCTGCTTTACATCGATCCATTACTGAGGTTAATGCCCCAAAAGTTAGGAAGGCATCCAGACATATAGCCAGACTGAACATGGGTGAAGCTAAAGATGACATTCATGTGTCCATCATGTGCCTTCGTGCTATCATGAACAACAAGGTAATTTGTGTATGAATGTGTAGGACTTTATGATAAGTTGATGTAAATTTTAGTTCTTTTACACAGTTGTTACTGTTTTGATAATATAACAAGACAGGACAGTGAATTACCTACATTACTAAGTGCTAGCGTAACATTAAGAAATGGTACAGTTTCATGTACACTAAGAGAATAATAATGCAACATGAAAAAATAAATCCAGATTTTCATGCCAACGTGACAAGCTAATCAAATTAAAGAATCTGAAAATATTTTAGATTAAAACTTGTCTTAACGAACCTTCTAAACGTGTTGTTATTATTGTAATAAGTAATTAACTTCACAGTGTTCCTCATATTTCAAACGTGTTTATATATATCCTTGCATATTTGTGGGGCAGTTATCTCAGCGTATGCCAGATGTTATTAAATATTTTAAGCAATTATTGAACTTATAGCAATTTGGTGTGCTTAATTTAAACAAGTATTGATGTAACTAGTCAAAAGATTAACTTACGAAGAATTCTAACAAGAAACACAGCTATAGTAAGTAATTCATTTATACACATTGTTGGATTTTCATTCTTGACAGTAAAGCTGACCAGTATATAGGTCGGCAAAGTAATATTGCTTCAGGATTGGTTATTTTAAGGTTCTATGTAAGATAAGTGAACGGGATGATAAAGACTTGCCGATATATTGAAGAAAATAAATAAAAGTATACAAAAAAGAGAAAATGCTTGAGAGAGTAATAAGGTATTATAGTTATTAATATGGACAAGACTAATACCTGTTGTTGTTATACGGTAACAGATGCTAGATATGAATTTTATATAAAGTATTAATATTACCCTTTGACAGATTTTATAATGTCACATAATATAAGCCATATGTTAGTCACAGATTCAATGATTTAATTTTGAGACATCTTCCTGTTTTATGCAAAATTTGTGATTTATGCTTTTTCAAACAATAAAGAGGGGGGATTACAAGTTGCTGTAATACAACTGAATGATTTTGCAGTGTCTCCAAGTTATGAGTTAAAACTAGAGACTGTGGCAAGTTCGGTACATCAAACCCCTGCTTCGGTATAGTTTTAATGGCTAAAAGAACTTTATAAACTTGTACCTGTTAAAGACAGGGACCTGCTGACTGTGGTTATAACCCTGTTTAATGATTTCAGTATGGCTTCAATATGGTAATAGAACACACCGAGGCAATCAACTGCATTGCTCTAAGTTTGAATCACAAAAGCTTAAGGTAAGCATTGTTTGCATTTGTACCTGTTATTTTTTATGTAAAGACCTTATCTGTTGTAAACAACTTGATAATTATTAAACTTTGTGTTATAGATGGAATTAGTATTACCCGATTTCTTTACATAATAATATGAGATATGACTTATCCAACATTTTTCCTCATAAATTTATTCATCAATCGTATTCACTGGCTACTATTACAACAAACCTTTCTTTTATGTAAATACTCTGATTTAGGGGACTTTCAGTGATTAAACGAAACTTTAACCAGGTCCAGTTTTACTGTGTTGGCCAGGTAGGCATAAAAAAACCGCCTAGTCGTAGGGCATCAAAATTAAGAAAACGTTTGATATATTTTACTTTTATTAGAAGTAACTATATCACAAGTAGACTCATTTAACACTTCTTGTTTCCTCTTGTAGACCAGGAAACAATTGTTATGAACGTAAGGTAAAGATAATAATGTTTAGACTTGAGAACTGGGATGGTAATTCATAGACTATAGTGAAGTGAATACAGAATTCTTTACCACCAATAAATTTAACTGCTGAAAATTAGTTTGAGTAAAATATTGGAACTTAGAAGTGTATATGACTAGTCTACAACCATGGCTGACGCAGAATGAAACCTCATGGAAGGTGGACACCAAAAAGAAAGCACATGAAATGAGTAAAAAGCAAAATTTTTCTAAAATATTCAAGTACAACTCATAATATTGACATCTAAATACAATACCCAAACTAAAGAAGACAAAACTGATTTTAATAACAATGATTCAGTACAACTCATAATATTGACATCTAAATACAATACCCAAACTAAAGAAGACAAAACTGATTTTAATAACAATGATTCAGTACACGAGAAATTGTAATGTTTTACTCATACAAGTTCCTTACGTTTGATCCCCAGTAGACCCTCTCTCTGCCAATACTGCAACCATTACTTGTCTTTATCGTAAACTTTCATTTCGACCAGTTTGTAATTTTATACAGGATTTTAAAATTCTGTCCCCAGTAGACCCTCTCTCTGCCAATACTGCAACCATTACCACAGAATTTTAAAATCCTGTATAAAATTACAAACTGGTCGAAATGAGAGTTTACGATAAAGACAAATTTGAAGATCGTATGAAGTTCTTTATTTTTTATTCATTTAATTTACTTCTTTTATGTTTTTCTTTATTAAACAAAAGTCAGTTGTAGAATCATAAATTTTTATCTTTTCAATAAAAAGTATCCAATATGAACTAACTTATGTCAAAAATAATAACAAATTAGTAATAATATCAAATACTAACCAAGTACAGTAGTGTAGTTATGTGTGTGTGTATTTGCTGATTGGTGAAAATTTTATTTAAAGTACTTGCATGTGTAAATAGTAGTAGTTACAAATTTGATACTTTTATAATCCCTTTTGAATAAATCACCCTAACAATTCTATCTTAGAATATATTTACTGTATTTTAGAAAATAATTTTCAAAAAAATGTTAGTTGGTGTGTTGTGGCTGTTCATTTTTTTTTCCACTAGAACAAAAGCCTTGGTGTTAGAGCTTCTGGCTGCAATCTGCCTGGTGAAAGGAGGACATGAAATTATTCTGAATGCTTTTGATAAATTTAAGGAAGTCTGTTCAGAAAGGAGAAGATTTAAAACACTTATGGAGTATTTCATGAACTATGAAGATTTTAACATTGATTTCATGGTAAGCTGGATCTTTGGGCTCAGTTTATTGATTGATAGAAATAAGAATACACTTAAATATTAATATAGTTAGGAAACATATACATTGATTAAATATAAGTAATTTATTTTAAGATGCGTGTTTGTTGTGAAGCACAGAGCATTACAATGGGCTATCTGTGTCGTGCCCATCACGAGTACCGAAACTTTGATTTTAGTGGTGTGAGCTAGCAGACTTATCACTGAGCCAATAGAGGGCACTGTAAGTTGTTAATGCACAACTTTATTACTCAATAAATATTATAGTTAGATATAAATCACAGTCAGTAAACTGTCACATTTCCAACATTCCACAAACAGTAGCAAATATAGCCAGTTAGTAATATATCACATTACCATGAAGTGTTACACATTACCCTAACATATTAGGATAAGTATACAGCTTTTTTTATTTCATGTATAAAAATTGTCTGTAAAATTCATGATCATTTGAAACAAGAACTGGTGACATGTTGACATAAGAAAGACTAACAAAATACAGCAGGGTTCTTACCCATAATAATGTTACGTCTTACAAGCTTTTGGAGCTAGGTACTAGTAGGTCATCACATTCAAGCTTTCTTCAACTTTAAATGTTTCACTGTACCAGCTAGCTTAGTGGTCCTTGATGACACATATCCAAATATGAGTACTAAGCTTGAATTTACTCAATGGGGAGGGGGTTGTAGTATTTTAATTGGTGAGTTGTCTTGCGTGGCAGCTCTGTAGTTAGAGAATCGATTCCATTGAGATCCTTCATTCAAATCCTGATTAGGGAAGTTTTCTTCCATGTAAGATTGTTACACCACTTGGTAACGTAGAATTAAAAATGCCTTCCTGTAGGTTGCCTGTATGCAGTTCATTAACATTGTGGTCCACTCTGTCGAAGACATGAACTTCAGAGTGCACTTACAGTACGAATTTACACAACTGGGATTGGACGATTACCTAGAGAAGCTTCGACAATGTGAGAGTGAGGAACTTCAAGTACAGATTTCTGCATATCTTGACAACGTGTTTGATGTTTCTGCTCTCATGGAGGATTCAGAAACTAAAATTGCAGCATTGGAACAGGTGGCTGAACTTGAAGAACTCTTGTCAAGAGTAAGTGTTTTAATTCAAAAATAAAATTAAGCTTATCACCAAAAGTGAGTTGTCAGGGTTTAATTTTGTGTGTAAAGAAAACAGCAAAATTGCTAATGATATAATCTCTGGTAGTAATTGTATTAATTTGTTTATCAATTCATGGTCTTAATACTTATTTTGTTTCTTAATTCCTTTGCTTAGGTATAAGTTTTCAGATTTTTGCTGAGATAAAAAATGGCTCACTCATACTTCTTCACTTTTATAAGTTCATGTAATATGTCTTTTGATTTAAAATTCTGATTACCATCACTAAACATTCTTAACATTTACAAAGAATTAGAATTTGGTAACATTTATCATAAGATATTGAGAAATAGCTATCTAATTTTTTGGCTAATCTAGTTGTTTTATTTATGTTTTTAGGCACACGAAGAATATCTAGAGATGGAGAATGAATTGAATGCAAGACTGGGTAAGATTGTTTTTAAGTTAATATTTTAAACAAAAATATATATATAGGGTTATTATAAGAGCCAGTTAGCCTCTTCTAATGTCAATCAAAAGTAATCAACAGAGAACTATACTATTTGGTAGATAAACTATTGAGATGATGGGAAAGACTATTTCAATACCAAAAATAATCACCACCAAAAAGTGCTGATCACAAAATCTTCCAGTCAGTATGTTAACAATATTCAATGTGATCACCATTCACGTTCAATATTGCTTTCATTCATGAGAGAATGTAATTCACAGCTGAATGATACCGTCCAGTTGCACTTTATTTGGAATCGTATGATATATTTCAGATTTGTGAAAGTAGCAGGCATGTCACATTAAATCAAAAACAAGGTGGTGCCTTAATTAAATATCAATAAAGGTGAGATATGGAGACAGTGTTGATCACATGTGTGAGAAATGTCTGCTGCTCTGCTGATTATTGGATCACTTGATTATACATGCAGTATGAGCCCCATCTTGCAAGAACACGGTTTTCTTTCAACTCTTTTTCTTTGAAGTGTAGGAAAGATAGCATGTACCAAGTTCTGTCAAACACCAATCCTCAGTATTTTAATTTGATTAGAAGCTTCCCATAAGTTTTGTTGTAGCAAGGTCCTCTACGTTCACCACTTTCATGATGATGTTACCTTGCATCAACACCGTTATTATGGGTGTTATAATGCTTTACAGAAATAATGTTAAATAAGATGGCTTTCAGAAGTCATTTCTAATGGGAGACTAAATCCTTTCATATTTGGTGCTGTTTATATACATTCACCGGTATGCAACTAGTACCTCCTGGGAAGTTTATATACATTCACCGGTATGCAACTAGTACCTCCTGGGGAGTTTATAAACATTCACCGGTATGCAATTAATACCTCGTGGGGAGTTTATATACATTCACCTGTATGCAATTAATACCTCCTGGGGAGTTTATATACATTCACCGGTATGCAACTAGTACCTCCTGGGTAGGTTATATACATTCACCGGT
>NW_013668143.1:168168-183810 GCF_000517525.1 Limulus polyphemus
ACTTGTGACCACTCAGTATATATATATATTGCATCTATAAATCCCTAATCTCATATCATATTTCTTAGAAGAACATGTATCTATTAGTACGATATTGTCTTTCTTATTTTCACTATATTTATGTATTGTTACAACAGTGGAAGTCATGCGACGCTGGAAGCATGCACGCTGGAGCTTCTAGAAGGATCATGTCTCTTCCTGGCAACTCTAGTCTTTTCTACGTGCCCTCGATTCCTGTATATAAGCACGCCAGATAAAGCGAGACAATTAATCATAATTGAATTGCAGACAGGCAGAGATAGAGACAGATAATCAAGTCAAGCCGTAAGTAGAGTGCGTGAATCGTTGTGAATTATAGCGTGTGTTTAAGTTAAAGTGACTGTGGAAATTGAGTGTATTGCAAAGTGGCACATACATACATGCATCACCTTTAAATTTCTGTAACTTTACAGTAATGCCTTCAGTTTTGACACTTTGTGTAGTATACTACGATAAGCAAAGGAATCGGTTTAAAATACTTCATTTGATTTCTTTCAACCAAGAGGAGAAAAGCTTTCTTTTGCCAAATAAAATCAGCTGTTTTTTGATCTTGTATTCAAAAAAAATAAGTGGAATATATTTATAAAAGAAATAACTTAATTGTGTCTGTTTCGCTTTTTGTTTTTACTCTTTGTGACTAAATATTCCATAGATACACTGATGATGAACAAAACAGAAGGGTTCAAATTTCTGATAAGTAATTGTTCTTCACCAGAGGAAACATATTTTGATTTTGCACTGTAGTCGTTAACATCTTAAAAAAAAAAAGAAAAAGCAGTAAATGAGAGAAGTTTCTTTGTTTGATCTACGAGAAATGAAATGTAACACTGTCTGTTGCTTTGACAGGAAGCCTACTCTGACTGTGTAGAGTACTTTGGTGAAAGTGCACGAACTATTGCTTCAAACACATTCTTTTCGATGTTTGTTCGGTTTTCAAAAGCCATCAAGGTGAGAGATGTACTTACAATGAAGTATTTAGTTTTGTGAAACATTATTATTTGAAAATGATTACTTTTTATTTCAAGAAAGCATTGATTCATACTTGAAAAATATATCGAAGTAATTTTTGAACTTTACTTAAGTGTATTTATTTTATCATGAATCGTTTAACTTAAACATATTCAGAAATATACCCATAATATATTAATTACTCTACATAAACTTTCTGTTGTGAATGAGATGTAATTAATTATGTCACGTTAATTGTTTGAATTTTTATAATCCTATTAAAATGCTTTTGTATCATGATGTGCATGTTTAAGTATGAAAACTAAAAGTTTGGAATCTTCCCATCTAGGTGTTGTTTTATTAATACATTTGATTGGTAGTGTTGAGCCGTCATTATTGAATGTATTTTTAGGTTAAGAATATTTACTGTTTTTGTTTAATATATAGTATTTAATGAAACTGATGTTGTGTTTCCAAACTGGCAGACAAATGATAATAATGATTTCCTTGGAATGAAATATAATCTGAATATAGTTTTAAAAAAATGGAGGTATTTATAGTATAGATTGGTGGTTCTCAAACATGAAGATCCCCTTTTAATTTAAAATTTTTTGCAGATATTCAAACCTATTGATATATTTTGTTTTGAAAAAAAAAAAGATTACACATGCATGAAAAGCTATATTAAAAAAATGAAATGTTTTAGTTCATACAAGTTTAATTTTACAAAACGTTTAAAAAGTTTAAAAAGTCTTCCATCTTTAAGTCAGTGTGTGTAAGTTGTTGCATGTCTTTTATAGCATCCACAATCCACCAGGATACTATAATAGACCTGCAACGGCTTACAGATGGTGACCTGAAGACGATTGATGGAAAACTTTCAAAATGTCACCCTCTACATTTGTATTTTTCTACAACAGGCAATTCTAGTGTACTTATTAGAATGTTTTGTTTCATCAGCTGGGTACCCTAGCTGTTAAAGATATTTTTGGTTGTAAACTCAATAATAAAATAGGTAACATCAGTGGCAGTTCCAATTCCTTTTTGATGTTATTTTAAAGTAATATCAGTCTTTCTTTATGTGCATATTTAAGTTCAGAACAAGATTTCACACTTTATAATTCTTAGTTTTAAAACAGTGTACAAGCAACAACTTATAATACCTCTGTTTCAGCAAGCTGAACAGGAAAATGAGCAGCGGAGAAAACAAGAACAGACAGCGAAAGAAGCAGCACAACATCCGCCATCAAATGTAAAAAAGAAAAACTCGCTGAATGCTAGAAAAAACACGCAGGTAAAATTCAAGAAAAGTAAAATGCATATTGTGATGAACTAAGTCGAGAGTTGTCATTTTAAAACTTTAAGCCCTATAATTCAGTGCACTGGTGTGAATCGAAAATCCTGGGTTCAGGTTTCAGTCAAAACATTTTGCTTTTTACTTATTGCAGTTCGTTAAAAGTATTGACCTAGATTACAAACACAAAAAAACATTCTCAGACTTTAAATGCAATATAAGTTTGTAAATACTGTCTCTGGTCATTGGTTAATTTTCCATAGAAATTCTTTCCGAAAAACTTCAGCGATACAAGTCCTTTCTTAAATAAAACTAGTTTATTTATTCTCAATAGTAACTTTACAGTAAACTCCTACTTACCAGTAGTAGAAAATGACAGAAAGCATGTTGAACATGTTTGTGACAGTTTTTGAAACACCCTGTACCATGTTCTTTTTTTTTTTACATAAAGTTTGTAATTCAGTTGGACCTCTGGTACATGAAATTCACTTTTTTAACATATGATACTTTTATATAAGTGGTTTTCTTTTTAATCAGTCTATAATGTTATTTATCTATTGTTATATACATGTTACCTAACAACTTTTTCTCTTTTTTTTTGTAAAATTATTCTGTGTGAATCATAGGATTAATAGTATGTTTCACAATTTATAGTTGAAGTTTGTAAAACAATATTGGTAAAGAAATTTGTGCTAAGCCTATATAATAACAATGATGTATCTTTTGACAAATTTCACTTCACTGTTCAGAGAAAGTGCATATCGTTTAAAGTATTGAAACACGTATTTCAAACTGTATAATATCAAGTATATTAATTTTTAGTTTAATTTGTAAACTGATGAAAAAAGAACTAGAAGAAGATTCTAGCAAAATATATATTGACTGATCCGATTTGCATTAGAAGGCAAACTTTTATAGTCAAAATTGCAAATTGAATGTCACAAAACTTGTATTTACATTTTTAGGTTTAAGGGAAATTTACTTTTTGTTTTCATATTAATTCAATTGATCAGTATAAATGTTTTCTCCAGTCCTCATACTAACATAATTCAGAATCCTATATATAACAAAGATGATTTCATTGTGAGTTTCTTTTTTAGTTAAATATAATGTCAACAGATGTCGTCTTATTAAAACCTCCTGCCTTTTTTTTATTGCTTATAATAAATACATGTCTTGAAAAAACAGAATGATTTGACTAGAAAAGTGAAGATGTACAAAAAATAATTTATAATATTTCTTTTTTTTTCTTTTCAGCAAGTTCATTCCATTATTACAGCTTCAAGATCAATTAAAAATTCCAATAAAATAAGAAAATTTATAGAGGTAAGTTTTTTTAAACACTGTATTTTTAAGAATTTTACCAAAATCAAATAATAATCCAGTAAATTCATCATTAATTGTACATATTTATATATGTATTCTATTTGTTCTAGATAGATTTTATATATATATATAAATACTTATTTCTTACAGGTTATCTTAGCCTTTGGTAACTACATGAATGGAGCAAGGAGAGGACCAGCATATGGTTTTAAACTGCAGAGTTTGGATTCAGTAAGTTTCAATTTCTGGAATATTTTAGTGTGAACAGTTACGTGCAAGAAATTAAAATGCATCAATCCAAAAAATATTTCCGAAAGAAAATAAATTAGAATGACTAATTAGATAGACTCACTTTATTGGTTCAGTAAATTGTTGAATTTTGAAAGTCTAAATATCAGAAATTCATAACATTTTTATCAAATATGATATAATTTGATTTACACAAGCTTTATTTATGTTTGTATATAGTGAAGTTGGCTTATTTTGAATTATACAAAGTATTGTGTAGGATATAGTTTCACTAATTGTAAGCTTATGTTAAAGTAACACACTGAGCTTATTGTACGTAATAGTGTGACTTATCAAGACGTCTGCATCTTAATTTATTTAAACCACGGATTTATACAATTTTGTATCCTCAGTTAGGAGATGCAAAGTCAGCAAACAGAAAGATTTCCCTGCTACACTACATAGTGGACACTATCCAGTATCACTTTCCCGATGCTATCAACATAGAATCAGAACTACGATTTGTAGAGAAAGCTGCAGGAGGTAAGCTTTCTTCGCTTCAATCTTTCCGTCGAATTTCATGACATAAATTATTTATTTCAACTTATTCTAGCAAACACAAATAATTGAAGTAGTGAGAAGACCAGTGTTATAATATATATAGATTTACTAACAAAAGAATAATAAAACAGGTATTTCTCAAATGTTTAATTGTGATAGTACAGTGGTTTTTCTTTGCCTAGGTTAAGTAAACATACCTTTAAGAAGTGAATCAAACTGTAACTGTAAGTTGCGAATCCTGTTGACCAGTTACACTCTAATTAAGTAGTAGTAGAGTAAGCAGCTGTTGTTATTTTATCAGCTGATTGTTTGCAGATTTGAAGTTAGTCAGTAATCTTACATATGTTTAGTTCGTAATTTACCTATCCGTGCCCAGTTTTATAGATATATTGATAGCTGGCTATGATAAATAACGTAATATGTCTGGCCAATAGAGTTTCACTAGTTTATTAAACCACTAACTGAATCAACATATATATACAATATTTTCTTGGAATATTACACTGAAAAAGTGTTAGTAAGATAAAACACTTGACATATTTAAAAAGTAGAAACAGACAACCACCTAATAATCTACATTTGAGTAGAAAAAGTTTTAAACTCCTAATGTTTTTTTAAGCTGTGGGGGAGTTATAATGGGATGGTTAATCCCACTTTTCCTTTTGTGTCCCATAGTCCTACTATTCTCACTGTTAAGTATGACAAAAGATGATGTATCAACATTGTCAATTCCATTAACAATCTTAAACACCTCAATCAGATCCCCTCTTACTCTTCTTTTTTTGAGAGAAAACAATTTCAGAGATCTTAACCTCTCCATCCCAGGCACCATTCTAGTAACCCTCCTCTGAACCCTTTCCAACAATTCAATATCTTTCCTAAGGTAAGGAGCCCAATAGTGAACACAATACTCCAAATGTTGCCTAGCCAGTGACCTATAAAATGAAATTATAACCTCTTTAGACTTATATTCAATATTTCTGTAGATGCAACCTAAAATCCTATTTGTCCTATCACTAGCAACAGCAAATTGCTTGGATGGCTTAAGAGACTGATCAACCATTACACCAAGATCCCTTTCTTTCATGACACTGTTAAGATTAATCCCATCCAAATTATACATGTAATTCAAATTATGATAACCCACATGGATTACCTTTCATTTATTATAATTAAAAGCCAATCTTGTAATTTATTTGCCCAACTCACCAAATGATCTAAATCCTTTTGTAAAGCAGCAGTATCCCCTTCACAGCTAGCAACACCCAAGACCTTAATATCATCAGAAAATTTATGTAATTTATTGTCTATTCTTTCATCTATGTCATTGATGTAAATCAAAAAGAGCAAAGGTCCTAAGACAGAACCCTGAGGTACCCCACTTGTGACATTAATCCAGTTTGACTGAACTTCATTTGTAACAACCCTCTGCTTTCTTCCATTCAACCACTCTTCTATCCAATTAGCTAACTTATCCCCCACACCTATAGAGATCTCTTTTTCTTTTTAGAAGCCTTTAATATGGCACTTTGTCAAATGCTTTCTGAAAATCCAATACACCAAATCTACACCCTTACCCTCATCTACATAAACAATAACCGTTTCAAAGAATGTCAAAAGATTTGTAATGCAAGATTTTCCTTTAGTGAAACCATGTTGACTATCCAATAAAATTATGAACTGTGTTAAATGACTTTGTAAAGTACCTTTTATCAGACTTTCCAAAACTTTTCCCACAACTTATGTAAGACTAATGGATCTATACTTACTGGGACAATTTTTATTACCTCCTCATGAAAAGAGGAGTGAAATTAGCTAATTTCCAATCTTATGGCACCTGCCAACTATACAAGGACTTACAAAAAATTGTAGTAAGCGGCTCATATATCCAATCCTTAACCTCCTTCAAAACCCTTGGGGAGTTATCTGGCCTAGGAGGCATGCGATTCTTTAAACTTCCCAATTTTTTGTTAACAAGCTTAGAATTAATGCAGTCATCTCATTTAACCTTGTTTCCTTCTATCAACTGTTCAAGATGAGGGAATCTGCTTAAATCTTCATTGGTAAAAACTGAAGAAAAAACAGAATTTAATAACCCAGCCATCTTGTAATCATCAGATACAAGCCTTCTTTTATCATCCTTCTGTAAGAAGGTAAGAATTGATTGCATTATAACTCTGATAAATAAACAAATAATATATACATTTATCTATTGTTTTTTTTAGCTTTTTGTGTAATTGTGTTGTTTTTGGCAGTAATACGAACAGTGCAGCCAATCTCATTGATCAACCAAACAGGAAGTACGAAAGCACGTTTCTGAAATGTCTTACCTTCCTAACTGAACATATTCTATTATATTCCATGTGGTTTTACTGTTATCAATTGAAATTCATATTTATTGAAACTAATTTATATGAAGAACAGTGCCATGAAACAATACTGGTTTCTACTTCACGTATTTTAAATAATACAATATGTTTACAATTATTATGTGGCCTCAGTAAGGTCTTTATCCAGACATTTCTATTAAATGTTACTATATATCTCCAATCAGGTCGATTTTTTTATTTTAATTATAACAACATTTTTCAGGAACCATTTTCAAATGCAAGTTGAACTGTGTTATTAATAAAAATCAGGACTAACTGTTTTTTCTTGTTTTTTATTATATTGAAAGTTTTTCTTTACATTTATGAATGCATGCAAGAAGTTTTGGATTGATATATATTATGTTTTATTGTAGCTTCTCTAGAGAACATTCTGACAGATGTTAACGAGTTAGAGAAAGGACTGGAGCTGTGTAAAAAAGAATTGTCTCTTCGTGGTGATTCAAAGGATGCGGCCATTCTAAGAGAATTCTTCACAACTAATGAAGAAAAGTTAAAAAGATTAAAAGCCAACACCAAAACAGCACAAGTCAGTGTTATCTTTAAATATAACTTGGGTTTTATATTATTAATTTCACCTACAAGTATACAACAGAAAAAAGATGTTCTGCTTACCAGTAGTTACATACATGTGTCACCTTCCAATTTCAATCAGCATATCAAGCCCTAATACTGCAAGTATGATTGATGGTTTTGCACTTATTCTTGTAATATCAAACATATTAAGGAGCATTCCGTTAAATTACCAATCTTATATTGATGTTGAATGTAATATAATATGATTTTGAAACAAGATGTACCATTTCCTAACTTTGAAGAATAAAACTTGTAAATCTTATTGTACCTTTGATGAAATATTGTTTCCTCTGGAATAAATAGTTTTTAATATATAATGAATCAAGATATGTGGTTTCCATTATGACAGCATTATCAAATAGATATTACTTTATCCAAGACAAGTCATTTTTTTTACTTACCGGCATGATAAGTTGGATATTTTCATCAAAGCTTGCAATATAACTCATGATGTTAAGTTTCTGGGACAACCTTTCGACTTTGCTTAGCTACAAAAATAACCATAGTATACACTGTTTTTTATCTGATTATAAGAACTTGCAGAGATGTCCAGTCCTAACATTAATCTAGATCTTCAACTTTCCATATCTTGGAAACATTCATGAATTTGTTTTTCCCTAGTGGCTTAGCAGTAAGTCTGAGGGCTCATTATGCTAAAAAACATGTTTTTGATACAGGTGATAGGTGTAACACGAATAGGCCATTTCTGTAGCTTTGCACTTAACAACAGGCAGAAATAAATTTCTTGGAAGAACTTGGAATTTTTACCTGGTAAATTGCTAATTTACTTGTGAAATGTTATATTTATCTTAATTGTGCTGAATATAGTGAACCAATCGCAGAACATGCTCACCATTTTAGCAGTGGGGGTATTATGATGTGATGGTCAGTCCCACTGTTTGTTGGTAAAATAGTAGCCCAAGTGTTTGCCAGAAGGTGGTGTTGACTAGTTGCCTTCCCTCTTGCCTGTCACTTCAAAACTGGAACGGCTAGTGCAGACACTCTTTGAGTAGCTTTATATGATAAATCAATAAACACTGTAGTGAACATAAATAACATCGGTAGCAATTTTAAATCTCTGTTTATTACTTTATGTTAACCTATATGATAGGTTTTTCTAACGAACAAAATGAGCTGAACGAAAATTGTAGTTAACTTGTTTATTTTTTGTAGTATTTTCCTGTTCCGTTTATAACAATGTCATAACATATTTAATTGCAATGTTGTATTTTTAATAATTAGAATTATTTTATTCTTGCAGTGGAACTTGAAACACAGTTAGAATATATTACCAAAGAGAAAAACGAACTGCAGGTAGGAATTTGATTTTTTACGTTGTTTATAAGGATATGAGCTTTAACATTTAAAAAACAACAAGAAAGAGTAGGTTACTGTAGTGCTCAACACAAGTTTGCAGCTGTGTACATATGTATTATCATGTTAATCTTTTAGTGATTATTTTAGAACTGTTTACTCACAAGTGCATATTAGTTCGGATTCTTTTCAAAAGTTGACGTCAATTTAAGGATATGAACTGACCTTAAAGTTCACTGGGAAACATTTCTTTGAACTTGGCCTTAAATGTCAAATCAGATGCCAAAACTGAAGCATTTTAATGCTATTTAATCATCTAAAGTTGAAAAATTTCAAACTTGTTAACAATTATCGTTAGACTAGATCGTAAACACTGTTTAATATCTTTTTGTGACCAATGTTGACCCTATAAGGGTGTGGACAGTCACTAAGTAATATCTAGGGGACTAAAGTGCTACTGCAGTTGATAATCGACCAACTTAAGTATGAATGATCGGAACTTGTGTCATGATTAAAATCAAACAAATAATAAAAATACAACATTTCATATTTACACAATTTATTTGATATCAAAGAACTACTTGTTGAGAAATTCAAGCAATTTAACACAAGTTCTTTATCCTCTTAGAATAGTACTTGAAAGCCCCCCAGTGGCACGGCGGTATGTCTGCGGACTTACAATGCTAGAAACCGGGTTTCAATACCCGTGGTGGGTGGAGCACATTGTGTAGCTTTGTGCTTAATTACAAACAGAGTACTTGAAAACCTCTGGGCAACAACAAGTTAACAGAAAATGTTATAGACTTATGGGTTGAATAATCTTGGGCTAAAACTGTGAGTTGTAATTAGGCTTCAGCTCAATAAGCAATGAAAAATACTGCTTCTGAATTGTTTATCAAGTTTAAGCTTCAGTTTCTCAGTTCTCATCAATTCCTATATGGATCTTTGTTTTAAAGTGAATATCAGATGAATTATTATTACAAAATTTTCTTCTGAGCTCTAAAAGTATGAAACTTTTTTTTGATCAAAACATTTTAATTGAAATTACAAATCATTCAGCTTAGTTAAATGCACCTGTTAATCAAGATGATTAATATTGTTACGTCTCTGGTCGTTTGTTAATTTCCCGTAGAAATTCTTCCTGAGAAACTTTAGCGATACAAGTCCTTTCTTAAATAAAACTAGTTTATTCTTTCTCAATACAACTTTGCAATACACTTAATTTCCACAGTCAGTTTAACTTAAACACACGCTAGAATTCACAGCGATTCACGCACTTTACTTACAGCTTGACTCGATTATCTCTCTCTATATCTCTCTGTCTGCAATTCAATTATCTCCCCCATCACTTCATTTGCCAGCTTATATACTATAAGAGCGCGTGTCTAGCAAACACTCGAGCCTTCAGGAACGTTCAAGATACCCATTATGTGTTACCAGCGTCACATGACTTCTGCTGTCGTAACAATATTCTATTTAGAGCAAAACATCAAAAATTAAGAGTCACTTTTTTTATCATGCAGATGTCATATAAACTTTGATTATTTTTTAAAGGATAAATCTAAAGTGTAAGTATATAAAGGGATTTTTTACTGGTCAGAGATTAATTTGTAACTTAACTAATGCTAGAATGTTGAGAAAACATAAAATATTTCACATAGTATAAACACTAATTTAAAGAAATTACCACAAAAAATTTGATCCTTAAAGCATGTTACTGCAGAGTAGTAGAAACAAAAACATACTTGTAAAACTTAATCACTTTTAATTAAAATAAAAATAATAACCAAATTGAAATAATCTTAAAGCACATGGTATAAAAATTCACCGAGAGCATACTGGAATGTATTTTGTGTTATTGCCTGACAATTTCAATAAAATTATTAGTCACTATCTAGCTGTAGAATTGTAATGCTTAGGATAACAAAATATGTAATTTTAAGATATCAATAAGCATAAGTAAATATTTCAATCAACCCTAAAATTATACAGTTTATAAGTTCTGATCCTTAAAGGTGAATTCTGCTGAAAATGAGAATAGCAAATCATAATTAAGGAATTGCTTTCAGGAACTGCATCAACAAGCAGATGAAGAGCTTAACACTTTACGTCTAACAGTTTCAAAGAAGGATGAAGAGTCTCGTCAACGACAGAACATGTTGGAAACAAAAATCGAAGAACTTGAAATTCATCGGAAAACTCTACCCAAAGGTCAGATGTTTTTCATTGTGTATTTTTTTATTGCTTCAGGATATTGTTAGAATTCAGTAAAGATGAGAATCAAAATATGTTTACATGTATTAATATATGAAAGGATGGCAACAAAATGTTCATAAATCAATCTTTATGACTGTATGCAAAATTGCATGTCATAGTCTGTTCATTGTGATAGTCACTTATTTATTATTTGTGCAATCTAACCTGAATGCATTAATTAATCACTAGAGTCAGGAATCTCTGGTTCAGGAAAAGAAAAAATAACTGCTCCTATACCACCACCTCCTCCTCTGCCTCCACCTGTGGCTCCCCCACCCCCTCTAGGTAACAGAGGTCAGTCATTTGCAATTCCACCACCACCACCACCAGGACAGATGAATTCTCCTGCTGATGGTAAGATAGCATTTTGTGTTTGAATCTAAACGTTATAACACCGTTTGAATTTTGATGAGGCAGGAAACTCATGGCATATTTAAGTTTCTTGTTTTAATGTAAAAAAAAATGCTAGCTTTCAGTTGAATAATAATGAGAAATCTTTAAAGAGTGATAAGTCTTATAAAAGCAATTAACACATGCCATTTTGTTTGAAAAGTCTCTAATGTTTATCATTAATACCAAAAATGTCAAAATAATAATAAATTTTAATATGGCTTTGTATTGAATAGGTGTAGGTAAAAAATTAGAAGAAACATTTATTTGTTGCTTTTTATTAAGCATTTGGAGAAGTATAGTGTAGAAAAAGTTGTGATTTTGGACTTAAAACTGTGTGGGAAAGATAATTGACTGAAAAAGTTCTTATGAATATTTTAGGAAATGTGTAAAAAAATGCTAATCACTGGGAAAAAATAGAGAGACATAACACAATAAAATATTTACTTGCTGAAAATTTTGACAATTTTTATTTATAAAGGTTTTATTTAGGATTTAAAAATCAAAAACTAATCAGGAATATATTAAAAACTAAGACTTTCCTTGTTTAAGAAGTTTGTTTGTTTTGAATTTCACGCAAAGCTACATGAGGGCTATCTGTGCTAGCCATCTCTAATTTAGCAGTGTAAGACTAGAGGTAAGGCAGCTAGTCATCATCACCCACTGCCAACTCTTGGGCTACTATTTTACCAACAAATAGTGAGATTGACCATCATATTATAATGCCCCCACGGCTGAAAGGGTGAGCATGTTTGGTGTGACAAGGATTCTAACCCGCGACCCTCAGATTGTGAATTGAGCACCCTAACCACCTGGCCATGCTGGGCCATTTAAAAAGTTTTCTGAGTATTCAAAAATTCATTCATTTTCATTGTGAAGTCATTATGTCAGGGTTTTTCAAGCTTAATGCTAGTGGTTTAAAACTAACCATGAGTGAAATTCACATCTGTTGTTCTTTTAATAATTCTAGGTCTTATAACACTAAAACTTGGGGCTCAATCCCTACAGTGGGCATAACACAGATAGCCCATTGTACAGCTTTGCTCTTAAACAAAAACAATCGAATAGTAACTTTAATTATATAAGCCTATTGCATTCCACTTTTGTTATTCATAAAGCTAATTCATAATTTATTATTTGAATTTTATAAGGTGACAGACAGTTCCAATACATGTAGGGAAAATCTGGTAAAGGGTCCACATTCTAGTTAAACAAGACAATTTGAATTAAGTTGTTAACAAAACTTTTTTCTTAATTATTTCAATACTTAACAAACCTATCTTTTTTTCATGAATCTGTTACTGTATTTTGTTTCTCTATCGTAGCCATGACAATCAAGAGAAAATACCAGCCAAAGTACAAATTACCCACCCTTAACTGGATAGCACTTAAGCCTAACCAAGTGAAAGGGACAATATTTACTGAGCTGGATGAAGACAAGTTGTACAAGGTGAGTCTTGTGTTTATAAGTAGGTAAAGACATTGGGTAAAGATGAGTACAGTTCACATGACAAGTTTTGTAGAATTCCGAAACTGCTGATAGCGTAATGTAATCTATTCTGCAGTAAAATTTTTTTTAGAAAACTAATAAACTTGAATGAATCTTGTGATGAGTGTTGATCATTATTTTAATAAAGTGTTATTTCAAGGTGAGTTTCATGTTTCTTATGGATCTTGACTCTTAAGTTGTGACTTTATTGGTGTGTAATATGTATACATGTTTTCAAGAACCTGGACTGATGTTAACTGTATAATTTTGTTTACTTTTTTTTGTACAGCTTATCGACTTCTCTGATTTTGAGGAACATTTCAAACTGGGTCAGCAGGGTGGCTTTTCTGACCGTACAGAGGACATAAACTGCAGTAAACGTTTCAAGGTAGGTTTACGTAGGGAAGGAAAGACCATTTCAGGAACTTAGGAATGAAAGACAAACTGCAGCATGAAACACTGGAGGAAAGTTAAATTCGATGACAAGGAGCCCACTTTGAGACTAATAATGCTTGGAGATGGTTTAAATGGGTAGTGAAGAAAAACTTTAATATAAGTTTAACATAACTGATGATGACAGAACCTTGTCGAAATGTTGTACATTTGCTGTTATGTTAAACTTATATTAAAGTTTTTCTTTATTTCCCATTCAAGCCGTCTCCAAGCATTATTAATATTGTATTAGTAAAGCTTCAGGTGCATTTAAAGCCAGATAGAACAAAGTTAGTTTTTTTATTCCTCATTGACATCAGTAGAAGGTGAGAGTAAACAGGAGTATGGAAAAATTTGAAAACAATTGTTTTTTTCTTGTTGTTACATAGTTTGTTTGTTGTTAAGCACAAAGCTACACAATAGGCTATCTATGCTGTACGCACCATAGGTATGAAAACCACGTTTTTAGCATTATAAAGCCTTCTGACGTATAACTGAGCCACTGATGAGCATTATAACACTATCAATAACGTGTTGGCAAAAATATATGAAAGCAGAGTTCCTGGTTGATACACTTTTAGTAAAGGTTTGGTAACTAAAGGAGTTGAAATGAATTTTAAGACAGATGAGTTCCTGGTTGATACACATTTAGTAAAGGTTTGGTAACTGAAGGAGTTGAAATGAATTTTAAGACAGATGAGTTCCTGGTTGATACACTTTTAGTAAAGGTTTGGTAACTAAAGGAGTTGAAATGAATTTTAAGACAGATGAGTTCCTGGTTGATACACTTTTAGTAAAAGTTTGGTAACTAAAGGAGTTGAAATTATTTTTTGATTGGGTTTTTGAAATTACCCATGTAGAAAACATCTTAATTTTTTAATTGTTGTAGGTGCATTCATTCATTTCTGTCGGTCTTTATTTCTTATAAAAACTTTTTATACAGGTTCCAGAAAAAATAACTATGCTGGAACACAACCGCTTACGAAATATGGCCATCTCTCACCGTAAGGTGGAGCTCTCGTGTGAGGTAGTGGTTCGAGCGATCAATGCTCTAGACTTAAAGACACTAACTCAAGAGTATGTAGAAATACTGCTGCGAATGGTGCCAAATGAAAAAGAAGTAAGAATATTCTCATTTAATATTTGGTATCTGTCTAACTGTATTAAAATTAAAACTTAGAAAGATAAGTTACTGTTAATGGTAACATTAATTTTAATAACTTAGGCACAATAAATATTACGAATAACAAGAGTGTGTTAAAACTATTGTTCGAAAAATAACATAATTTCAATTAGTACTTGAAAAACTTAATTAGCTTAATTACTACAACTATAATTAGCTTTATTCTACTAAGCAGATAATTTAACATTGCATTTTAATGTGCATAGTCTGAAACCCTTAAAATTGGTTTAGTCTGTCACACCTTACTAAAAATAGTATGAATGGGCTAAAGGCATTTTTAATCATACTTTTTGTAGAGTTTGAAAACTGTTTTTAATTGTGTTGTTGTGAAAATAGTTTAAAATATTTTAGTTTCCTTAGTTCATTCTTCCACAAATAATTTGAAATCTTCCAAGGTAGTTCTAAACAGAAACTTATAAGATTAGTTTAGCAGTTAGATATTCTTCTTCTAAGTATTCATAATTTATCATTTATTTCACAAATTAATCACAGGCATTGGAGACGGTTACATGTCATTTCAGTTTTTTTTGTTTTGCTGTACCTCGTATGAAATCATTTATTTCAAGAAAAGTGTAGTAGTTTGATAATTTTGGACAAATATTATTATTCTCATAAAGTAACCAGATTTGCTTTTCAGTTTGCTTATGTTGTCAGGATATCCTGGCATCAGAACGAATGCTTAGGAATTTTAAACATATGTGTTTTCAGGTAAAAGCTTACAGAGAATATGAGAAACAAAGAAAGCCAGTGGATGACCTAACAGATGAAGACAAGTTTCTTTTGTCGGTAATTAAATTCACTCTTTCTAAAGTGTATGGTAATTAATATTTTTACACAGTTCTTTAATGATAAACCACAGTTTTCTGTGGTGGACTTTACTCACACATCACATTAAAAACTTTTTAGGTTATTGTTTTGTGTGTGGTGATGGAATATGTTAGAAGATTTTAAAGTTATTTTTGTGTATATCACTTTACATATTCACATAAAATATAAACTCCTCAGGAGGTACTAGTTGCATATCGGTGAATGTATATAAACTCCCCAGGAGGTACTAGTTGCATACCGGTGAATGTATATAAACTCCCCACGAGGTACTAGTTGCATACCGGTGAATGTATATAAACTCCCCAGGAGGTACTAGTTGCATACCGGTGAATGTATATAAACTCCCCAGGAGGTACTAGTTGCATACCGGTGAATGTATATAAACTCCCGA
>NW_013668144.1:0-985 GCF_000517525.1 Limulus polyphemus
ATATATATATATATATATATATAGATAGATAGATAGATTGATTAGATAATTGCAGACAGACAGAGAGAGACAGTTGAGTCAAGCGTGGTAGTAAAGTGCGTGAATCGTTGTGAATTATAGCGTGTGTCTAAGTAAAAGTGACTGTGAAAATTAAGTGCACTGCAAAGTTGTATTGAGAGGGAATAAACTAGTTTTATTTAAGAAAGGGCTTGTGTCACTGAAGTTTCATCGGAAATAAATTATACGGAAAATTAACAAACGAACAGAGACGTAACAGAACTTTAGTTTAGAGAAGATCGGGAATGCTAATGGCTGGAATCCTCAAATAAACCAAACTTTGTTTCCGGACCATTTCGTTTCTATTCAATCCGTGGTTAAAACTTTGGTATAATCTCAATATAAAATCTGCTTTATATTAGGTAATGAATCTGGTATATCATTAACATATAAAGAGAATGATGATCCCAGAAAATAACTTATAGTGATGGCACACGACAAGACACGCATTCGGCATGTAATGCTGTTTGAATACAAGAAGGGAAACAATGTTTCTATAGCCACAACGATGGTTCAGCAAATTTCGTTCAGGTGACTTTAGCCTTAAAAACTGTGATTGCATGGGCCGACATGTTGGAATTGATATTGATGCTCTGAAGACGCTTGTTGAGTCTAACCCAAGGCAACACACTCGCGAAATGGCCCTGAAATTGCGTGTCTCTCATGAAATAATACGTAAACATCTAAGGAATATGGGAAAACTCCATAAAGAAGGTGTTTGGATGCCTCACGAACTCCCCGATGATCATTGTTTCCAACGTGTGGACGTTGCTTCGTCTCTTCTGGCGCGTAATGCGCCTGAACCATTTTTGGACAGAATTGTCACCGGTGATGAAAAATGAATTCTCTATGCGAATAATAAACGCCAAAAACAATGGCTTAGTCCTAGACAAAAACCACTTCCGACCCAAAACCTGGACTCCATCCG
>NW_013668144.1:1985-9220 GCF_000517525.1 Limulus polyphemus
TATACGTTTTAGTAAAGTTCTTGCTGTCCTATACAGTCTTACACATATATACGTTTTAGTAAAGTTCTTGCTGTCCTATACAGTCTTACACATATATACGTTTTAGTAAGGTTCTTGCTGTCCTATACAGTCTTACACATATATACGTTTTAGTAAGGTTCTTGCTGTCCTATACAGTCTTACACATATATACGTTTTAGTAAGGTTCTTGCTGTCCTATACAGTCTTACACATAGTCTTTTTATAATATCTCATCGCCGATTTTATGTTTTGGTTCGAACAGCAAAATGTTATCCTTGTGCTTTTAGACAGAGCACAGATAACCTTTTGTGTAGCTTTGTGCTAAAACATATAAAATACACCTTTACTTTTGATATGCACACCTTTTGTATGAAGGTTATTCATGTGGTCCAAGTTTTGCTTCTCTGTTTCAGGAGTCTTTCAGAAACTTCGAAATTTTTGTATCTCCCTTGGCTAAGTAAGTTATTCTTATAAGTGAGTCGCAACAACTATCAGTTGATTATCAAGTTCAGGCTTGATTGGCATGTGGCTTCACAACAACTACGAGTTGTTTATCAAGTTCAGGCTTGACTGAGATCTGGATTCACAACAACTGTCATTTGATTCTCAAGTTCAGGCTTGATTAACATGTGGATTCACCACAACTTTCAGTTGATTATCAAGGTCAGGCTTGACAGACGTGTGGCTTCACAACAACTATGAGTTAATTATCAGGTTCAGGCTTGATAGACGTGTGGCTTCACAACAACTATGAGTTAATTATCAGGTTCAGGCTTGAATGACACGTGGCTTCACAACAACTATGAGTTGATTATCAAGTTCAGGCTTGATAGACATGTGGCTTCACAACAACTATGAGTTAATTATCAAGTTCAGGCTTGAATTGGCACGTGGCTTCACAACAACTATGAGTTGATTATCAAGTTCAGGCTTGATTGGCACGTGGCTTCACAACAACTGTCAGTTGATTATCAAATTCAGGCTTGATAGACACGTGGCTTCACAACAACTATGAGTTGATTATCAAATTGAGGCTTGATAGACACGGGGCTTATACCTGCATTCTCTTGCTAATACAGTGTCTCGTTTCCAGAGGTCTATCACAAGACGTCGTTTATTTTGTGTGAAATTCAAGAGGGAAGAATATCAAACTAAACCGAAAAATACCAACGATTTTTTTAGCTAGAAGCGACAAAACATTTTTATTATGTTCAGCTGACTATAAACGAAGTAGGAAGGAAGCTCAGTGAATGAACAGAGGTAAATAAGTATTCGGAAGTTTAAAGTGCCGTCAATGTACGATGGTTAAAAAATGCAAAGAAAGGTTACTAAAACGTATATATATATATATGTATAAGACTCCATAGAACAGCAAGAACTTTATCAAAACGTATATATGTGTAAAACTACACAGGACAGCAAGAACTTTACTAAAACGTGCGTAAGACTGTATAGGACAGCAAGAACTTTACTAAAACGTGTGTAAGACTGCATAAGACAGCAAGAACTTTACTAAAACGTATATATGTGTAAGACTGCATAGGACAACAAGAACTTTACTAAAACGTATATATGTGTAAGACTGCATAGGACAGCAAGAACTTTACTAAAACGTATACATGTGTAAGACTGCATAGGACAGCAAGAACTTTACTAAAATGTGTGGAAGCTGAAACAACGAGTATGTTTGGTAGGACTGGTATTCGAACCCGCCACTCTCAGGTTACGAGTCAAGCGCCCTAACCACCTGGCCATGCCGGTCCGCATACGATGTTAATGAAGTTTTAAACCAAACATTATACCGGAAAATGAATAATTATATCATAACGCCCGCAATATGAATACTTACTTAAGTAATGCCAGTTTTGGTTGAAGTGCAAATTTTAAATAATTTTTTTGGTAGTTTTAATTTTGTAATGTCTTTTTATTTCTCTATTTTAACAACGAATAATTACTCTACTAATCCAATTGACACTATCTTAAATTCAACTCATCAGTTTACTAATTCAGTTGACCTAGGTTAAGATGATTTTACCGTCTCCAATTTTAATCACTTAATCTAGTGCACCCAAAATTTAAATGATTTTATTCTAACCCCAAAACTGTCATTGTCATAATAACGTATTTAGATGATGCATAACTCAATAGCGGTTAAGCTGCGTAATTAGTGAATAGTATTTGCTAAATTAAACAATATTAAACCATTAAATGTCACTAATCACTAATTATATTCAATTACCAGTCATCAGAACTTCCAAACTACATAACTTAACTTTTCTGGTGGCAGTCAGTGCTTGTAATGAGCTTGTAGTTAAAATAATGTTCAATGTGTTCTTGTTTTTGTTACAATATACAATGTGTTACTCTCAATAATCCAGTCTATTTTCACTTTAATTGGAGACACTCTATTGATTGTTTCTCAATTATTTATAACCCGTGTAGTTAAAATCACTATTAAGAAGAGGGTGGTATGATGCTTGGGAGATGACCAGTACTTTCCATTATTATTGTTGGTGTAAAAAAATGATTTGTATAACTTCAAGTGCTAAATTTTTAATCTTCGATTCGCTAAAAACATGACAGGAATTGTTTATTGTATTAAAATCTGCGACAGCCGATATGTTAAACATTTACGCACTGAAAATAAGTTCATCATAGTGAATATTGTCGCATTTATTTCATCTTCATGTTTGTAAAAGAAAAGGAAAAATGAAAGAAAGGGAACAATTAATTTTGCTTGACTTGCCAACTAGATGGCAGCAAAATCTTTTACGAAGAATATTTCGCTTTGAACAATGGGTACATCTTTTGTAAGGCTGTTGTGGATACGTATTCGTTCGAACGGCTTGCGCGCTTAGGAGTAAGTCGTGGTACAGTCTCGACGCGCGAGACGGATGGATGTAAGGAAAAAGTACTGTGCGTCTCACGTACGTAAGCCAAGATTACCTCGTGACATTGTGTGGAATGTTTTATTATTTTGTAACCAAGGGGACGATCAAAATTGTTAGACTTGCTTGTTTACATGCATCTTCTGTGTAGTATGGAAAAAGAGGAAACAGGATGCTCGAAAAACTTAGAAAGTAAAGAAGTAAATTTAATCTCAGCTAGGTCAAAGGTTATTTCGAAAAAAACAGAGCTCCCAACATTACAACTAGCCACCCTCAAAAATGTCTCACATGCTAGTAAGGTGACTTCTAACTGTGAAAGAGACCCCCGACTATGTTGGCTAGAGCCAGGGATAGCGATATGGTTTATATGTATCACTTCGTTCGGCCTTTCCACACTGTGGGGACTGAAGGTGTGGCTCGTGCAAGAACAGCTATCAATCTTAGAGACAGAATACAAGGAGTTAGTAAAACGTATACCGGTTTTTGAAGATATAAAATTACAGACCGATATATTAGTAAAAGAAGTAAGTTTTGTAAATATTTATATATATATTAAAAGTATTCCAAATAAACGAGTTTTTAAGAATCTAGTAACAAAATTTCAAGATGAAAAATTTAAAATATTTTTGGTGTTATCGAAGTTTTTACGTAGCTATAGAAAAGTTTTGTTTGTTTGTAGTTAAGCCCAAAGCTACATAATGGGTTATCTATGCCCACAATAGGTATCGAAATCCGTTTCTTAGCGTTATAATCTTTCAGACTTACTGTTACGCTACTAAGGTATTATATATAAATTCTAATATTTCGATTTTTGTACATTATTGGCATATATGTTCATATATAAACACATAATATTTACGTAAAATTCTAAATTTAGATTTTACTGACTTGTTGATGAAAAGACAGCAATTCAGTCGGTATGTATGGTGATTTTGTAATGAAGCAGAAATCTTATAGAAATATTGAGTATTCAATGCGAGTAGTAGCATGCTGGTTGGTGTTTAGTTTATGAAGACATAACACGCTAGAAAAATTTTGAATCAATGTTTTCAAATGCTTCAGTAGTCTTCGAAATTAATTGATCAATGGAAATATTTCTATATAAATAAGCCAATCAATGGAAAGATTTATATATAGATAAACCAACCAGTGGAAAGATTTCTCTATGAACGAAATAATCTCTCTTGGAATAAACCAATCAGTGGAAAGATTTCTCTATGAACGAAATAATCTCTCTTGGAATAAAACAACAAATGGAACGTTTGTCTTCTCTGTGAATGACTCGACCAATATAAATATTTCCGTATAGATGAACCAATTAACAGAAAAAATTCCTTATAAATGAATTACTCCGTAAAAAGATTTTTCTATGAACGAACCAATCAAGGAAAATACGTCTTAATGAATTGGATTCACTTTAAAATTACCAACTACTTTAAAGTAACTCCACAGACTCGTTATCCATTTTAAGTCAATCTTGGCAATTGGTGAACATGGAGGTTAACACTGAATCTTTATTCATACCACTGGTAGCAAACGTCAGTAAGGTCAACACTCGGAGGTCAGTGTTCCCACTGCAAATGACAGGTTCTTTACTGACTATTCTTGAGACAACACTTACTGATATGTGACAGGTTAAGATTTAAAGAAGCAAGTCGAGACTGTTTATAAAATTACTTTGTCTCTGTAGATAAGTATTAGTAGCAGTTGTAGACACTATACAGGGTCAACTACAATACGAGCACTCATCAGGAATAATTCTTTGTTAAACTATTTTTATTGCAAAGTTTCATATTTACTTCTGTATTTATTTATACGTGTCATATTTCCATTGTCCTGTAAAAGAAATGAAACTCTTTGTTTAACTAAATATATCAACTTTTCAGCGGCTGGATATTCGGTTATTAAATCAAAGGACTTGACTGGATATTTGATATCCAGTAAATGTTCGAAACTTTGTTCGTTACATCTCTAGAAAGAACTAATCAATGGAAATGTTTCTTTGCGAACGAAACAATCTATAGAGTTCTCTCTAAACGAGGGGCCGGGAGAAGCCTAGTAGTTAGCATGCCCAGATTTTAAGTCCGAGGGTTTTTGGTTCGCGTCTCGTTGCTGTTAAAACATGCTCCGTAATTTGGGGCCGTAAAAGTGTTATAAGAATATTGGACATATATCAAGATTTTTGAGAAGTTGGCAGTGGCTTCTTTCTCTCTAGTGTACCAGATATTTGCGATAGACCTTGTGCAGTTTTGCACGAAAATTGTAAAACAATCTATGGAACTCTTCGCTTTAAATGGATAAATCAATTGCAAAAGTCCCTTGTACATAAATTAATCTGTAGAACTGTTTATCATTAGTAAATCAATAATAGCTTTTAAATGAATCAATTTGTGAAAGTCCCTTGTACATAAATTAATCTGTAGAACTGTTTATCATTAGTAAATCAATAATAGCTTTTAAATGAATCAATTTGTGAAAGAGAATTAGATTAGAAAACACTGAAAGAAAACGAGAGAGAAAAAGATATTTACAAATGCACCTTTGTTGTTAAGCACAAAACTACACTATAGACTACCTGTGCTTTGCCCAACACTCGTGTTTTTAGCGTTATAAGCCAACAGACTTTCACTGGGTGGAGGAGGTGTACAGTGTAACATTTTTTCCATTTGTTGATATACAAGGAATGTTTCTATTGTTAACTGTTGCTGTTTTGTTATAATAAAACAAAACCACAAACTCAACTGAATTTAGACTCATCAAAGTGACATGCAGTCATTTCAGAAGGAAATAGCAAATGTTTTACACATTTTACGATAGACTACTTACTAGATGAAAAGTGAAGGATCTGAAAAACCCTGTCGGAAAGAAAATACTAAAATGGGATGCTGTGCACCATCTATCGGCAGTCTTCAGTTCGCATGAAAAAATTTTTCACGGCTGAGAGCCACGACGTCGTCAAAACAACAGTCGAAATTTGAGATGCTGCAGAGGTAAGAGCCAGAATTAATGTAATGTTCAAAGCGATAATCAGAATCTACAGTTGAACTGCGTAATACGAGCAAAAGCCACTATGTAATGTACTTACTCAACACCAACTGTCTCTAATTTTGAACTGAAAGACTAGACGAAGACATCATCCATTGCCAATCTTGGGCTACTCTAATCGAATATTTGGATTTGACCGTTACTTTTATAGCCTACCAGCGTCCCTCAAGTGTGGAGTGTGACGTTAGCTATGAATCGTCGGATTCACAGTCCGGTACTCTAACCTCTAAGCCACGCCTGGTCCACATTAAACGAAGTGCAAAATTGGGTGCATCAGAAAATTTGATCCTAAGAATAACTTGAACGTAATCAGTGTTATTATGGGTGTTGACTCATACAATGTTTGTTTTGAATTTCGTGCAAAGCTACACGAGGGTTATCTGCGCTAGCTGTCTCTGATTTAGGAGCAAAAGTTTAGTTTAGAGGAAAGGCAGCTAGTCAGCATCACCCTCCGCCAACACTTAGGTTATTCTTTTACCAACGAATAATGGTATTGACTGTCGCATTAAAAAGTACCCCAACGGGATTAGTAGAGTTATGAGTTGATTTCAAGATAAGGTCAACGGGATTAGTAAAGCAATGAGTTGATTTTAACCTTGGTTATACTTGAAGACTAGTGGAGTGATTTTAACCTTGTTTATATTTGATTAATAGACTGGTGAGCTGATTTGAACCTTCGTTGTATTTGATTAGTAGACTGGTGAACTGATTTGAACCTTGGTTGTATTTGATTAGTAGACTGGTGGACTGATTTTAATCTTGGTTATATTTGATTAGTAGACTGATGGACTGATTTTAACCTTGGTTGTGTTTGATTAGTAAACTGGTGAACTGGTTTTATCTTAAGCTTACTTTGATAACAGATATTATAATGAATTAATAAATATTAGTTCTCCAAGAAATTAATGACGCATTTTTAGATAAAAAACCTGAACAACTTATTTATCAAAACAAAAATATTTATTAAATGAAATGGTCTCCATTCTTATCGATGATGCTTTTCCATCTTACAATCAGGTTGTTAATACCCCTATTAAAGAAATCACTTAGCTTTCAAGCAAAAACAATGTCGATGTCTTCTTTAACACCTTCCACATTTGCATGTGTTTTCCCATTAAAATGATGTTGCAGCGAACGAAAAAGATGGTAACCTGATGGTGCCATATCTGGAGAATATGGTGAGTGGGGGAGAACGTCCCATCCCAACTTCATAATCTTATGTTGCGTCAAACGTGCCACATACGGACGTGCATTGTCGTGGAGAAAAAGAACACCTTTCAG
>NW_013668144.1:10197-16207 GCF_000517525.1 Limulus polyphemus
AAAACGTATATATGTGTAAGACAGTATAGGACAGCAAGAACCTTACTAAAACGTATATATGTGTAAGACTGTATAGGACAGCAAGAACTTTACTAAAATGTGTGTAAGACTGCATAGGACAGCAAGAACTTTGTTTTATATTAAACTTAAGTATTAGCCTTGGCGAACTATCTTCGTCATTTAGTACTTGATTTTGGTGTGGTGTACCTTTTACGAGATTTTTAACGCATTTTCGCCTGTTTGTAGCATATGTCAGCAATTGTATTGTTAGCTAATAATGTTTTAATTCACAAATGTAGCATTTAATGTTATTTTTCTCTTAAAATTGAATCGTTTTATAACCGAATTACTTAGAAATGACAATTTGTCTCCAAAAGATCCTGTAGGCTATGAGTTTGTTTGTTATCTAACCCAAAGCTGTACAGTGAGCTATCTGCATTGTGTTCATCGCAGGAAGTAGGTCCCGAATTTTAGTGTTATAAGCCTACGAGCTTATCACTGAGCCGTAAAGGGACTTGTAGAGCTTTCTTTGCCCCGGGGAAGGATTGGTATGTGCTCCTCCTCCCTCTCTCAATCAATTTCTCTGCCCTGTCTTCTCCAGGGCCTCCTTCAGGGCAATGGAAACCAGAAAAATTCCCCGACTTCCCCGACCTCTCGATGAGTTCAAGTATAGACTATGCAAAGTTTGACGAATTCATTCGAGCCCTGCTTTAATCTCTTTTGTTCCCAAGTTGTCGAAGTAGAATAAGCGAGTGTCGTGATTTTGGCCTTTAAAAATAAATTTATTCGTTTAGATAAACTAAACTATTCATTTATGTGAATCTAAATCAAATTATAATTTTAGTAAATATGTTATTTTATAATATTCGGCAGACGAACTCTTCCCGTCTCACACAACTGCTTTAAGTATGCAAATTTAGTAATATTAGGAACTCGTGTTTCATTTTTTACTATATTTGAAAAATATAATGAAGAATATCATGCTAAGTGTTATCTCGCCGTGTATGAATCGTTTATTGCAGTTTTTCTATGTTGGGAAGTGGACTATATTTTTGCGAAGTGAAATTTGCCACATTCTTTTGTTGGTGCTTGTAATTTGTTTCTTCGGTGATTTGACCTACAAGTATCAATTACAGCTTATAGATAGGCATGGCTGTAAAAAAACGTTTTTCTTTATCTTTAATAGCATATTGAACGCTATCTGGCGATGCCTAGTCGGCTCAAAAGGGATGTGACAGCCCCTGAGTGCCTCTGTCCGCCAGGTAAGAAAGTTTTATTTTGTTTTGATAACGCTGTGAGTGATGTTGAAGCTCAAAAATAAGCATATGTAAACTAAAGTAAGGTAAGTAATAAAGACATATGTGAACTAAAGTGAAGTAAGACATGTAAAGTGAAGTAAGACGTATGTAAACTAAAGTGAAGTAAGACATAAAGCAATGGTCCTATTGGGGATTCGTTCAATTGTAAATTGTGATGTGTTTTCAATTTAACATTCAACTTAGTGTTTGTCGTGTACGTATGTATATACTTTAGGTTATTTATAATAGCAATTCTACAATGTTTACAGACGATTATATATCTTGAAGCTATCAACTACAGTGTATTTTTTACGCTTACTAAAGAAATTTATGTTAGGAGTTTAAAATACCTACGCCTTAAAAATATTTTCATAAGTCTAAATTCGTCTTGCCGGAATTGTAGCTTTCCTTATCTCCGTTTGAGGGTAAGAACCTGTATCTCCATGTTAAAAAACAATAATGAACAAGCAAAACACGTTGCCGGCAATAAAACTATGTAAAAAAACAATTGAAGTATGACTTGTTGGGAAGTAATGTTTATAGTCAGTAATATTATCCGGTGTAGTTAAGACATTAGTGTGTTAGTTTTAAACATTTTTGTATAAGTTTAAACTAAAAAAAGCTCAAACTGACTCTATAATTTAAAGTAAGTTCGGGCTGTAAGTAGCACGTTTCTAGTTCATATATATGTTTTGGAAAATCGTTCAAGAAAATTTGCCAAAGCTAAATGACTGATTAATTTTTTTTAAGTAGTTAAGACTAGAAGGAAGTATTTTCTAAAATGAGATTTATTTAAAATCACATGAAGACAGAGTCTATGTGATCACCCCCACAGGGTGATCACATAGACTCTGTCTTCACCACAGGGTGATCACATAGACTCTGTCTTCAGTTCAGAACAGGTTTGTCTCGCAGCATTTCACAGACTCGTATAAAACCGAATTCTAATCACCTTGCTAAGTTGATGGCAGAACTGAGCATTCAGTATGTTTATGTCTTGCTAAAATAAGGGATTAACCTGACAACTAACCCCTCTCAAGGCAAAAACGAAAATATAACCGTCAGATGCGTAGCTGAGTTATTGCTAGTAGAACCTTTTTAGATTTTTTGAGACAAGACTCGAGGTCCTGGAAAGAATGCCAAGAAAGGTTTTAATACGTGCTCATGAGCATGACTTTCATGACCTATAGACCAAAGCGTGCTATCAAAAAGCGTGTAAGTTTGAAGCTGTGGATCCAAGGGTGGCAGACTAGCTCGTGCGTTGTGAGTTCGGCTAAATTAGTCAGTTTGAAAGCGACAGAACCTGATACTGCTTTACCAGTTTTCACGGCAGGTTATTTTTTAACACGAGATTTTTCAGCAAGGTTATGCACCATTTTATGTTATTTTGTGATCAATCAATGAACAAAAAGAATGTACAAGATACTTTAAGTGACCAGTAAACACGATTCATTAGGAAAGCTGTGTTAATTTGTTTGACTCGAACCACTTGACAACAGATATTTGATTTCTTTCACTATATTGTTATTCGGTTATAACATAAACAGCATATACATGTTTAAAGTCTAATCACTTATTTTACCTCATGAGAAATTAATTATTTCTATTATTACTTATTATGCTTCCATTAATATTCTACTGTCTTGAGCGTGATGGTAGGAGAATAATTAGGCTAAAGAAATCAATTAAAGACAAAACACTAAACCCTATAACTCGATCGCAGTATAAAGTGGATCTTTCTTCATCAGGTTCATACTGTCTTAAACTATATTTTCAAGAATAGTCTCGTAGGGTAGGGTAGTGTATTACTCTATTATTTATTGCCTTCTTTTTCTTTCCTTAGTTAGTAGAACGTTGAAATTCATACAGCTGTGTATAGCTTAGGTATAGTTTTGTTTTCATGTTATCATCACTTGTTTAATCTCGTTACAACTTTGCTTTTTATTAAAGCGGTACTCACTAAATATATGATACAGAGTGAAACGCCGAAAATGTAAATCAGGCGTTTAACCTTTGTTTATTTGCTATTCATATGTTTTCACTTTTAGAATTTATTTGTATGTATGCATTGTGTATTTTTGCAATGTAATGTCATTTTCAAAATTTAAATTTAATAGTTAAAAAAGGTGGTCTGATGCGAATATTAATTGCTAGTATCAGGTGAAAAATGAAATCATGTTGTAATTACAATCTCAGATGAGGCTTATCGTTTTTAAGGTATTATATATAATTTAAAGCTTATATTATAAAGGGATTATTTTAACATTGAATAGCTAGACTTATAAGTAGTTATACACAAATGCAGTTTCAAGCGCACAATGATTAAGATTTTGAAATCAAAAGTAAACAATTATAAGAAAATATACTGTTAACGAGATGCTTGAAACGATGTCCAGTAATAAGTAATGCCTGTGGTAATAATACTACTGGAAATAATGCATAGTAATGATGCAAGGGTGGAGAAAATGTTATATATAAATCATGGATAAAGACAAGTTGATTTTTGGGACTGTAAATTTAATAATTGATCCCCCTCTCACTTTTCGATACCCACATTCACCTGAAGAGTAGAAATAGCCTGATAAAGACATTAAGATTATATACAAGTTTTTTTTCAGTCAGTGTTTATTTTTGATCAAGTGATACGAGGTACATAGAGTTGTGTAGCCTAAGTAGTTTACAATTGAAACAAAGTTTCATATACTGCCTGTATATATGTATAATTTTCGTTGTTTTAGGACCTACGATGACTCGCAAATTGTCTATCTATTTATGACTTTCTAAATGTTAAAATTCTATAGCTTTGACATTATATAGGCGTTGGCGATAAAATGGTTGTAACCCATCCATTAAAGACAATCTGATGTGGAAGAGCAGTTAGATTATTGATCTGACATCAGGTAGATAGTAGTTGTAAATTTATTACTGATCTGACATCAGGAAGATGGTAGTTGTAAATTTATTACTGATCTGATATCGGGTAGATGGTGGCTGTAAATTTGCAGCAGCAATACGAAGTAGGGGGAAAATGATAGAAATAAAAGAGGATTTCCAACTTCTGCAGTTTCACAATTTTGATATATTCATTTTATTTTTACGATAAACGACACATTTTATATGAAGAGAGAAACATGATTTTTGTTTTATATTAAATTAGAGAACCTAATTCCTTGTAGAATGAAAACCACCTGAGGTCGGTGGGAAAAATCCAAAGCCTTTCCATGTTGTTTGGTGAGGCAATATATTATTATTGTCCAACTTTTATGTCGCTTGACACGAATACACCAGAACCGGTTTTTAATGGTATTAGAATAGAATAAGTCTGTTGGCCCTTTGTTTCGGCTTTATTTTTTGTGCTTAAACGTGTATGTAAGAATGGACACTGATAAGCGAGGCTATACTTAAGAATACAAAGATCAGATTCGATTGGTGAAGTGATCATTTCTGCCTTTACATCATCCAAACAATCCATTTGATCTCACCTATATTTCATACCTTAAAACAAGAATGGAGTAGGAGCATGTTTGTGTATATATTACAACCACCCTTCTCATAAAGAGACGCCATCTTCACCGACTTCTCACACCAATTGTTTTTTAAGAGCTCCGCACCGTGAGACAGTGCTCGGCCCTGTCTGGCTTTACTTAATACAACAAAGAGTTTTTAACAAGAGTCAAGTAGCAATGAATGCTGAACAATGATCTAACTGCTGGCCGTAAACGTATGGTAATGGTTCGCGTGGTGTTTTGTTTTTGTTTTTTTTACTTTAGAGACTCGTTCAGAATCAAAGAGATACTTTTTACCTTTTTTATCTTTTGTTTTTGGGTGTGTACATTTTACAATATAGAGTCTCAGTGCATTGTGTCACAGACGACAGTGCTATCGAGTCTAAGACAATAGAAGCATTTGAAATTACCAAGTCTGTTTTATTAAACTCCTCTACGTTTCGAACACTTTACAATTTATCATACACGGAAAATAAGATATACTATCAAGAAGAAACATTTTGGAGTGTTCAAAAACCTTCAAAACAGTACTTTATTAAAAATTAGATACCATACTGTAGATGAATAAGAAAGTTACATCAAATTAAAATAAATAAACTGTGTATATTCGTTCCACTACAGTGACTAAACACCCGACAGCAGCGAGTAAACTTAATTTGTTATACACTTTCAGCTCTATTAATTATGCCCCGCCGTCTAACGGTAAGTCTGAGGGCTGATACCGCTAAAAACCAAGTTTCGATAGTCGTAGTGGGCACAACACAGATTGCCCATTGTCTAGATTTTCGCTTAACAGCAGACAGACTATTAATAAGTGTAATATAACAAACACGTACACACTTATGTGTAAGAAAATCGTCATTTACGTGACTTGTTATTTGTCAATCACTGCTAATGTTACACGTCACATGTTCTTGTAATGTTCCAAAGATGTATAATTACTTTTGTTATAGAGTTCCTGGTGGCCAGTTCTCCAGTTCTGTACACTTTGCTACATTGGAATTATGAAAACGAATAGTAAGGTATATTTAATTTCACGGCGCTAAAAACTAATCATTTTCTACTTAATGACTTGCAACACTATTGTTGGCATGCTTTTACTTGTGTTTTCTTTTAATATAAAACAAAACGTGCAAACATATTTAGATGGCTTCATTGTGGCGTACCAGTCTACTTAGCGTACTTGACTAACACTATTGTTGACAT
>NW_013668144.1:17207-23211 GCF_000517525.1 Limulus polyphemus
TACTTAGTGACTTGCAACACTATTGTTGGCATGCTTTTACTTGTGTTTTCTTTTAATATAAAACAAAACGTGCAAACATATTTAGATGGCTTCATTGTGGCGTACCAGTCTACTTAGCGACTTGCAACACTATTGTTGGCATGCTTTTACTTGTGTTTTCTTTTAATATAAAACAAAACGTGCAAACATATTTAGATGGCTTCATTGTGGCGTACCAGTCGAGTGTATTTTAGTTCAAAAATTAACTGAGATTACAGTATAAAAAAATACGTAATGTAGCAACAAAAATTAACTGAGATTACAGTATAAAAAAATACGTAATGTAGCAACAAAATTTTCCAGGGAACTAACAAATACTGAACGTATAAATGAAACATTACTGTTTATTTGTTTGTTGTTAAGCGCAATTTACACAATGGGCTATCTGTGCTCTGCCCAGTGAACATAACTGCTAGTTTTGACAATGTCGGATGAACTTACTACTTTTGTCGCAATGTATTTTATTTTAAAGTTACATTTATTTTAGAGTTTTACGCTGTATGCTTTAAAGAATTATTGCCACCATTTGCAATGTGTCACATATTTTACGAGTTTACTTCGCCACCGATGCGTCGTGTGTTTGCAAATTCTCATCGCCGCCAATTCGTTATGCATTTTATGAGTTTACTTCGCCGTCGATTATATGCTACTAACAACTTCCTTAAACGAATATCTGCAGTGAAATCTCCAAATAAGTTTTTTTCTCGTCAGAAGTAATAAAACTTTGCTATACTTCTACAACAGTTTAAACTCTCTTTTATCTTCATTATCTGAAATAAACTTCAAAAATTTCTCTGTATAATCTATTGATCGGTATGCATTTCGATCAGTATACCATAACATTCGAAAAATAAACCATTGTAAAGACCACAAAGTTCTCTAATTTAGAACTGCAGAGTAGAGTGTCAGCAACCAGCCAGCAGCACTTGCCGCCTACACGGCTACTCTTAGCCGAATAGCTAGATTAACTGTCTTTTATGTAATATCAACAGCTGAAAGTGTGGCTCGAACCTTGTACCTCCCTAGACATAGTCTGGTGCACTAACCACTGGACTGGCCTCATAAAGGATTTGAATCCTTTGTAGTAATATTGTTTCATTTTCTTCTGGGTGTATATAAACAGTTACTAAAACAAACATTTACGGTTTACATTAATACACTGTACTGATAAAAAAAACGTTATAAGCTCTCAAGCTTACCACCGAATTACAGAAAGGTTTTCTTTATATTAAATACACTATAGTAAAACAGGGGAATTTTCCTCATATACAGTTAAGTTGATAAACGATTATTTTTAGTTTAATTATAAACATGATCATCCCCCCCCCTCCCTCAGTGAATTAGCGGTAAGTCTGCGGACTTACGACTCTAGAAACCGGGTTTCGATACCCATGGTTGGCAGAGTACAGATAGCCTATTGCGTAGCTTTGTGCTTAACTTCAAACAAACAAAACATTTTTATAAGCTGAATTACAATTCCCTGCGGTGGACGCGGCAAATAGCCCAATGTGGGTTTGCTTTAAAACAACAAAATAAGCTGAATTAACATTTGCTTATTTTCCGCGCTGAAGGAGCACTTGTTTCCCACTTTCATAGTTTGAATTAACGTTTACTTTGATTATTTTTAATAAATAGTTAATATGTGAAGTAACTTTATTTCGTGTTTCTTGTGAAAATATTTTGTCAGCCCAGCTGTTTACAGGAAACATCATTCCTAAGCTAAACTTTCGTTAGAAATAGTCTTCATGTTACGCATTACATGGCGAGTTATGAAATATCCGTAGTCATTTGTTTCTGTTTATTATATATGGCCAAGTGGTTAGGGCGCTCGACTCGCAATCTGAGGGTCGCGGGTTCGAATCCCCGTCCCACCAAACATGCTCGCTCTTTCAGCCGTGGGAGCATTATAATGTGAAGGTCAATCCCACTATTCGTTGGTAAAAGAGTAGCCCAAGAGTTGGCGGTGGGTGGTGATGACTAGCTGCCTTCCCTCTAGTCTTACACTGCTAAATTAGGGACGGCTAGCGCAGATAGCCCTCGTGTAGCTTTGCGCAAAATTTAAAACAAACAGACAAGCTTTTAGAAAAAAACGTAGTTCACGACGTATGCGTTTTTAATAACACAATGTTATGCACGTCATAATGATAACTTATTCTCGCAAAACTTCTTTTCTTATAAAATTAAAGGCAGATTGAAGTTTTTAAACCTGTGGGGACTTTTGAATTTGATATTTATCTAAATTATATTCTACGTCCTGAAAACTCTTGGGGAAGAAATAATTCACAGCATTTGAGGTTTTGATTTATGCTTTGTCTCTTCCGTGTCGACAGTGCGAGTCTTTAGGAAGCGCGAGATTCCAACCAAGAAATGGAATTCTAATTACAGGGTAAGGGAGTTCAGGAGGAATATCACTTCCTTCTCCAAAAATGTTTTATTTTAAATTTAAGACTCAAACTCAACATTAAGGGATTAAAGCCATATATTTTGTTTGGCATTTGAATATTTTAAACTCACCAGTGAGAAAGTTGACTTACGTAAGGACGATACTGGCTGTTGAATATTTTAAACTAACCACTTAGAAGTTTGACTTGCATAAGGCCGATACTGGCTGTTGAATATTTTAAACTCACCAGTGAGAAGTTTGACTTGCATAAGGCCGATACTGGCTGTTGAATATTTTAAACTCACCAGTGAGAAGTTTGACTTGCAAACATGTGGTCGTCATGCTGTAGCTTGTTACAAACCCAGAGTTTTACAAGTTGTTCTAACAGATATTTGGGTAATCTTGGTGCGGGTGATTTCGACACAAAATACTGTAGTTTTTTGTTAGTTTTATTGCTGAAATACTGTTACAAAGGATTGCGTGTAATTTAATTTAACTCTCGACACATTTTGTGGTCTTGCAATTATTTCTGATTACTGACGTACTGATACGAAAGGTTGTTGTGATCATAGTGGTTTCGACACAAGACCACGTGATTTTGTGTCTTGTTCCGACGACTGACAAATAGTCATAAAAGGTCTCATGGAAGCTACAGAGATTTTCGATACTCATAACTATGTGTTCACGAGTTTTCAGTTTGTTAACTTACCAGTACTTCTGCTACAATACTTCCAAGTTTTGAGGATTTTGTTAAGCCTATGTTTTTACAGTTACCAATAATTAAGGTTTAATGATGGTTTTTTTTAACCTTTGATCTTCTGATTGAAATCGGGTATCTTTCTTGATGTAAACCGAAGTTTTAAAACAAGACCATTCCTCCTTATTTCGGAGTTAGTGTACAAACAAAGCTATATATCAACAGACAGACAGAATTCAACACCCTATGACCGTACAGTGAGTCAGTGCTCGTACTTCGGCTCTAGAAGTTTCTCTGGTAATAACAGTACTTTGTGATACGTTTTTCAGCCGTGGGTATCCAGTAGTTTATTTCTACAATGACTGTGAAAGCCACGTTGGTTTATCTGAATGATCTCGGTTTTTGTTTTTGTAGCGGATAAGCCTGATTGTGGTGTAGAGGGAAGTTGTTAGAAGTCATGCCAGCTGACAGAAGACTGTCATATAGCTTAATGTTAAGAGACTTGTGGTGCGGTCTGTACATTAACACTGGCAAACAGCGATACATTTAGATAGACACATAATAGTTTGGTAAGTTAGACAGAGAGATGTATATATAAAAGGATGAATAGATAATATTCAATTAAGCTTAACTGATAAAACAATACATATACTAGAAAAGAGACACGCTTACTTAACCAGCATATAATGGAGCCAAAAAATACCATTGAAATAGCTTTAGTTACTGAAGTAACTTCACAATTAAAAACTAAACAATACTGTCCATAACTTCTATATCTATATCTTATATTTGTATCTATATCTTATACAAACTTCTAAAATTAGCACAGTTTATATATATATATGCACATAGATATATGATTGTAAATAGGTATTGAAATAAACACGTGTGTGTGTGTATATGATATATGATTGTAAATATGTATTGAAATAAACACGTGTGTGTATATATATATATGATATGTGATTGTAAATAGGTATTGAAATAAACACGTGTGTGTGTGTGTATATATATGATATATGATTGTAAATGTGTATTGAAATAAACACATTTACAATCACATATCATATATACACACACACACACACGTGTTTATTTCAATACCTATTTACAATCATATATCATATACACACACACACACAGGTATAGAAATAAACACGTGTGTGTGTATATATGATATGTGCTTGTAAATAGATATTGAAATAAACACGTGTGTGTGTATATGATATATGATTGTAAATAGGTATTGAAATAAACACGTGTGTGTGTGTGTATGATATGTGATTGTAAATAAACAGACATGAAGTTACATAAATAAACTGACAAGATAGAGAGATAGATTCAGACAAGAAGACAGAACATATAATTATAGATTTACGCGATCAATATAATGTTAATGCGTATTGTACTTAGTTATATCAGCCCTGGGAGCTAATGCTCTACACATATAAGAAAATTATGTATCTAGTGTTAATATATGTATATCTTCTCATTGTTAACTGTAAGTGACGTGATGAACAGCAAGTCTTGAAATTCCAATGATTACTGCATGGCTCCATGGCGTGTCTTTTCTGCTTGGGATGACTACTGGTTAGAAGTCATACAATATTCTTGAAATTCTAATGATTACTGCATGGCTCCATGGCGTGCCTTTTCTGCTGGGGATGACTACTGGTTAGAAGTCATACAGTATTTTTTGAAATTCGAATTTATTACTGCATGGCTTCATGACGTGTCTTTTCTGCATAAATCCATAAGTTATAATGGAGAACTGCGGATACCTAGCTCTTTTGTGCCACTTCTCCACTATTGGATTATTTTGCCCTGACTTGTAACATTAGCTGTTTATGATTGTAGTTGTACAACTACTATAGAGGGAACTTCATTCAGTAGTTTACAATGTGAAATTGAAAACATATTTTCACACTTACTGTATTAGGTTTTTAGTTGATGGGCCAAGTCGTTTGGCTGGCGAGTTTTGTTTAAGAGTTTCTGAATTGTTTCTTTAGAGATTCACTATTATTATTATAAAATGTTATAAAATAGTACAATTAATAACATGTAATATTCCGAATATTTTTCTAAGAACACAACTCTGTTCTTTCTGGACTTCGTTTGGTCAACAGAGTTGTGTTCTTAGAAACAGATACTTAGTTTCATTTTTGTTTCATTTCTGTTACTCAAGAGAAACTTGCAGTTTCAGGTATGTGCTGATCAAAGCATTTCTAGAAAGAACACTATCATGAAGAAGTACAATTTCTCTACTGATCAGGGGGATTACGAAATTTATAAATAATACTCTTTTGAAATAATACAAAAATGTAAATAGTAGTTAAACGAAAAAGTTACATTTTCAAGTTTAACCAAATTATGGAATGTATAATCCCATAATGACAAAGCAAAAAAAATCTTGTCGTCCTTAATTTTTTATTGTCATCATTTTATCATTCTTCTTTCATAGCCAGTTGCATCATTCTTTCTCTTTAAAATATTGTTGTTTATCATTCTTCTTTCGTAGCCAGTTAGATGACACTTGCATCATTCTATTCCCTTTACACATAATGTTGTTTATCATTCTTCTTTTATAGCCAGTTAGATAACACTTGCATCATTCTATTCCCGTTACAAATATTGTTGTTTATCATTCATCTTTCATAGCCAGTTAGATGACACTTGTATCATTCTATTCCCTTTACAAATATTGTTGTTTATCATTCTTCTTTCATAGCCAGTTAGATGACACTTGCATCATTCTATTCCCTTTACAAATATTGTTGTTTATCATTCTTCTTTCATAGCCAGTTAGATGACACTTGCATCATTCTATTCCCTTTACAAATATTGTTGTTTATCATTCTTCTTTCATAGCCAGTTAGATGACACTT
>NW_013668144.1:24080-44597 GCF_000517525.1 Limulus polyphemus
CCGAAACTACCATGCTTCACAATTGGCTGCAATCTGTTGAGCCAAAACTCTTAGTGATGCATTCTTCAGACCCATATCCTTCCACTGTCCAAAAATTGAGCGAATCTTGATTCGTCTGAGAACAATACGGTCTTCCAAATGTCCAGAGGCTTGATCATCATATCACTTGCCCACTTCTTTCGTCTGACTATGTTGGCAGGTCTTAATAAGGGCTTCCGTCTAGCTGCTCTGCAACGATAACCCAATCTGTGGAGAATCCGTTGAACAGATTTCGGGCTCATCCCACCAACTTTGGTCGTTAATCTGGAATCCATTTCGATGCTCCTCTTGACAGCCCTTTTTGTCCTCTCCGATGGACCAGGACGACCCAGACGCTGCTCAGTTGTTTCCTTGCCGTGTTTCCTGAACTGCACGATGATTCTGTTGACTGTCGAAAGCGGGATTCCCAAATTCTGCGAAATTTGCCGCTGACTTATTCCACCATCTGCTTGACCAACTATCCTTCCTCTAACAAAATCTGACAATTCGAAAGAACCTTGAGTTCTAGGCATGTTGTAGCACAAGATAATTGGTGTGCGGACCATTTTCATTTATATAGTGCTCTGTGAACACAAATTAGTTAGCATAAATCAGTTAAATGACGAAAAATTAGGTGTCTATTTACTTGTGACCACTCAGTGTATATATATATAATAGTGAAAATAATATTATTTTTTTCTTGATAAATCCAATGTTCCAATCGCAGCACTTGGATATTGTTCTAGCTTCCGAAATATAGATATAACATAACTGTTAGCGTTTAGCAACCGTTAAAGAAAATAACTATATGCCATACTTTTTAATCCTATCTCAAAGTCTTTAGAGTTATTTTTGTGAGTAATGAAAACAAGTTACAAGTGAGGACAGGTTCATAAAAGAGGGATTTATTTAATTCAGTGTGAGAGGAACATATGTTAAGAGCCTCATAAATATGCACGTATATTCATGCTAAGTTCTCTCAGTAAATGATTTCGTGAGTGCATGTGGGTGCACGTGCATTAACAGTTGGGAGAGAGAGCTGTTAAAACGTGACGACAGTAAATATTGTAGATTACGTACACTATGAACTAAAGACGTGAGGAGTTTCTTAACTAGCCCCCCACCCCCACCCCCTCAGGATTATAAACGATGTTTAGACATTTGTGTGTATTGTAAACTTTGACCACTAGGCCTTTTAATTCACGTCGAAATAGGAGGGCAAAATCGTTTTAAAACCTCCCATTAAATTTTGTTTATAATTATAACACTAATAACCTCTTCTCCATCTCATTAATCTCTTAAGGATCTGCCATAAAATATTTAACTGAAAAAAACACAACAAATTTAATTAAAAAAATAATATTTATAGGAGAACAAAGGAAAATGGGAACGATTTACTATAATAAAGCATATTGAACTACAATAAAATATTAGTGCTATTAAATAAGATATTACTGGAAGTTGAGAGTTCTCAACTGTTTTGAGGAATTACATTAGTACACTTACCAGCGCGTTGCTTTATTTATAAATTAACTGTTGTTTACCCTTTGAATTACATTAGTACGCTTACCAGCGCGTTGCTTTATTTATAAATTAACTGTTATTTACCTTTTGAATTACATTAGTACACTTACCAGCGCGTTGCTTTATTTATAAATTAACTGTTATTTACCTTTTGAATTACATTAGTACACTTACCAGCGCATTGCTTTATTTATAAATTAACTTTTGTTTACCCTTTGAATTACATTAGTACACTTACAAGTGCGTTGCTTTATTTATAAATTAACTGTTGTTTACCCCTTGAATTACATTAGTACACTTACAAGCGCGTTACTTTATTTATAAATTAACTGTTGTTTACCCTTTGAATTACATTAGTACACTTACAAGCGCGTTGCTTTATTTATAAATTAGCTGTTGTTTACCCTTTGAGTTACATTAGTAGACTTACCAGAGCGTTGCTTTATTTATAAATTAACTGTTGTTTTTACCCTTTGGGACTGGACAGATGTTGAGCATGATAATCAGCTAAATTTCTCAGTAATTAAACTGGTTGAAATATACTACATCCTGTTTTCATAGTTAATTTAAGTAATGTATATTTACATTTTTCTCAAACGCATTTCACATTTCGTTTAGAGATATTTGCGACCTTGTTTATAATATTAGATTTATTTTTGTTCATTGGTGGTGAAGACAGAAAGTGTAACAGCAGATTCTATACCAAAAAGTAAAATTGTTCATTTTCATTTATAGTGGTTATACTGTTCGTGTCTCCAGTGGCATAGCGGTAGGTCTGAGGGCTTATAACGCTAAAAATCGAGTTTCGATACCCAATATAGGAAGAGCACGGGTAACCTATTGTGTAGCTTTGTGCTTAACAACAAACTAACAAAACTACTGTTGGTTTTAATATTATCTAACACATTTCATATATTTTTAGTTCTCATTTAAAAGACGCTCGAAACCTGTTAATATAAAGTATTGATTTCCTGGGACTTTAAACTTTAGTGTGCAACTAGGTAAAAATTTACCGGTTTATTTCTGCTGGTCAAAACTGACCCCACATGAAGCATTCGTTTCAAAAATTTTAGTGATTAGCCTTCACTACTAATGCTGTTGTGTCAATCATATTACATTCTGTCTGGTCGTGGAATTTCTCAGTATTGAGAAAAGTTCAGAGTAATGTATACACATATGAAAATCATATTGTGAAACTTTTTCAACAGTTTCCTTTAACTATAAAAAATCACTGTTTCTCCCATTCAGAAATCCATTCAAGGAGACCAGACTTTAACTACAAGACATCATTGTATCACCGACACAGAAATCCCTTGAAGGAGACCAAACTTTAACTATAAGGCATCATTGTGTCACCGTCACTAAAATATCATTTGGCGTTTGTAGTAACCTGTCTTTAATTATAAGCCTCTTGGTAGCACACGTGGAAGTCTGTTTGCATAACTTGTAGAGGCCATGAATACTTTAATTACAGTCTCTTCTGTGATGCACATAAATATCTTCTTTTGGAACTTGTAGAACCAAAAAATAACTACAGGACTGGACAAAACAAAACACTATTTATAAGGGATTTTCTGTGTTGGGAAAATTGCTAATTGCAATATAACATACAGTCCCTTGTCGATATTAACTGTTTTGTTAGAATAACGTCATCTTCCATAAAGACGGTTTTATTGAATTTTATGTAATTGCACTACAAATAGTCTCAAAGTATACACGGAAAAATAAAATAACTTTTCAATACTGGGAAAACTGGGATTACTAGTGGAACATATAATACTTCAAGGCCTGCTTCTACAGACCAGGCATTAAGTAGAAGCTTTTGTTTGATATATATATAACACTATTTATGAAGTTTCTTGAGATTAGATTGTTTTAAAAAAAGAATCGCTTCCCTCACTCATATAAAAATTTTCATTATAGCTGCAGTGAAGGCTTCAAAAGTGTGTGGTCGAATGAGATTGCTGTAATTCCAGTTCCTTTAGTTATCTTTGTCATGAAAATTATTTCGAGGTTGGCTTGGTAGCTCGTGAACTTTGGTTGACTTAAATTTTCTATTTATTACCATGTTAGCAGTACCAAAAGATATGCCTAACTTCATTGCACTGTCTTGTTCTGGTTCTTTTCTCATAGCCACAATCTTCACTTTACGAACGAGGGTGTTTCTCTGGATTGGTTTGGTATGTGGTTTGAGAATATGTTACTGTTCTACACAATCTGCTATACAAGTTTTCCAGTTTCCATGGATAATATTGAATAATTCTTTCTTTGAAATGCTGTATTATTTGGTTCTAAATTGTTTAGAAAAAATATCCTTCCTTTGAAAGGCTGACTCTATTATGAGTTCGATGTAATAACCGGTTGTGGTTGAGAGAGGTGAGAAAGCTGCCGACTTTGGACAGTCGCTAAGGGATTAAGAAATTACAGCACAAAGTAGTTAGATAATTTTTGGCCGCCCTTAAGTTTAGTATATTTGGAGCCACAAAAACCACTGTGATTATAAGACGTTTTAACCCAATATAAGAAAAACTGGTTTGAAGAAAGATATAAAAAACAAGGTAATCAATGAGAAAAAAAGGAAACCGACAGATGTGAGAGCGAACAAATAAACGGAAAGAGGGAGGCGAAGGAAAATATGCTGCCATTAAGAACCAGAATTTGTTCTAAACCTAATTTTTGTTTATGTATTACTGATAAAGTAATAAACAGAAAATTGTTATGTTTAAATTTGGCAGGGGTCAATTCATGATAGAAATAAGTAAAACCTTAATAAATTTGAAGGGAAAGAGACGTACGAGTATAGAACGATCGTAAGAAAGTCGACACATAGTAAAGTGGTACCAGGAGTGGTTTACAACACCATCGACACAGAAGTTTCTTCCTAAGGCTTCTGGATACAATACTTTAACTATAGATTTCTTATTTCGCATATATGAAAGCCTGCTTGAAAGTTTCTAGAGGTTGGCCTTTAAACAAATACTTATACAAGCCCTTTGATGACCAGTTTCTAACTTAATGTTGGCTCCAATTACCCAACCCTTACTGGATTGTCCTACTTATATTCAAAGTAAGTACTTATCAATATTATTGTAAGTCAGAAGTAATTTTCCAGGCATCTGTGTAAACAAAATTCGGTGAGAATAATTTTGAAGTTTGGAGTAGATGTCTCGAATAATGTACGTACTGTCCTCAATAGCTGAGAGTGATTCACTTCCGGCTTTCACGTGGTTATCTCAAGCCAGTGGATAACAGAGTGTATTTCAGCAAGTTTACAACTGACGTTTAGTGAATTAGTTATGAGGGCGACAAATGATTTGTTGTCCGAAATCTGACAAATTTTACTGAAATCTAATTAATTAGCGCTATCACCTAATATTTATAATAACCCATGAATGAACGCAAAGGAGGATATGTTATAATATGACAACCACACTACATCTGGCGTATTCAGCGCCGACGAGGCCTTTCGCTCAGTGCCAGGGCTCGTTAGTTTCGCTGGGATACGAAAGATATAATAGTGGCTTATATATATATATATATATATATCATTATTTTTTATGAAGAACGACTGTTATGGTGTAAACTAAATTAGTTTAGTGAATTTTAAGTATCATGAATTTTTATTTAGATCATTTACGAATCAGATATTGGGGTAAAGATTATTAACCCAGCATTACCTGTTTATTTTTAATTTAAACACCACTTATTTATTTATTATATTTGAATTAACTTTACTTTTATTCACAAGAACTGGCGATTTGTTTGTTTGTTTGTTTGAGGTTAAGCACGAAGCTACACAATAGGCTATCTGTGCTCTGCCCACCACGGGTATCGAAGCCCGGTTTCTAGCTAGTCTTTTTGTTCCAGGAGCGGGTTAAGCAGCAACAACGTCAACGAAAGAGAACTAAATTAGTAATTATAAAAAAAACCATGAGTGAAAGTAAACAAGAATACTTAATAATACATATCATAATACATAAACTTGAGATAATAACCAGACAAATATGGCAAAGGAAATACCTGCAAAAGTCTTAAATCCCAAAACTGAAAACTGAGACTTTACAGAAAGAGGAAAGTCAATTAGGATACCTAAAGTTATCTTATACAAGAAACAGTAAATAGATAGCAAATAAAAACGAAGTACGTGCAATAGTTTTACTCTTGAGTAAACTACATGTACATCTTAAAGTTTAACATCACAAGGAAGTTTTAACCTCATTTTAAAAATCAATAAGATTTAGGAATTGGTTAATCTTCAAAATTTAACATGTAATGATGCCAATAAACGTATTAAGTACGTACTTGTTTAACTTCATCATAAAATTTGCCTAGAATGCAAGCGAAATGTCCGACGTTGTTTGTAAATTAAGGTGTTTTCGTCTACAATGTTCTTCTGCCTAAACAACTCTGAAGCTTATCATCTGTGAGTAACTGAAATCTCAAGGAATAAGATATGTCCACATTCAATTTTTGTGAACAAATTATTTGTAATTAGGCCTAAATGAATCGGCGTGTTTTCATTGTGCTGGATAAAAGTCACCTTCAAGTTTTGCTGTGACGTCACACATGAAAGGCAACAGCATTGACAACTGAGTAACACATCAAGTGATTCGCTCGCAGCTGTTACGACAAAGAGGTCTTGCTAGGAATCACGTTTGTCTGTTTGGAAATTTTGTAGCAAATTCCTTGATCAAACGAAACAAATACCATATCGTTAGAAAGACCTTTGTCCAGATTGCATATTGGCTTTTCCATTCAGAGTCATCTATCTGTTTTTTGTTTAGTCAAACTTTTTAATGCAACAAGTATGCTACACAATGGCACAATGTCTTTGTGATCACAAGACAACTGGCTTTGATTTAAGCTCTAGTTATTCTGTTACAAACAACACTCAACCCGCGTGTAAATTCCCCCAAATATGAAAATTACACTAAATACAATTTCTATGGGCTTTCTCGACTTATTTAGGTCTTAAATACGCATGCATATGCTTATCACTTTGTGAACACGCATTCAGACGATTCTGCATATTCAGCTAAGTTTGCCTTCATTGCAATTTTACATTACTTTGCATTAATTTAGCTTCGGTTCGTTTCACAGACTGCTATAAACACCTTTTAGCTACTTTTTTCTTTACTACGGGTTTTATTTTTCGTTTTTCTGAGTTACTTTGTTTCCACTCTTAAAATGGTTTCATACTCTGTACACTATTATATATATATATCATTATTATACTCTATTGTTTACTTCATGTATAGTTTTACTAAATAAAGTTGCGTACGTGTAGTTTTATTGAATAAAGTTACGTCTACGTGAGTTTGTTCATCTGATCGCATAAAATATTTTCAAATAGACCAGGATTTATCGATCTAACATATAATGCGTGCAAGAAAGCGTAACTTTAGCTTAAATGGCGTGCGAGAAAATGATAGAATAAGGAAAATTCATGTGAAGGGCATGAAAACTACCACAAATGTTTTGTGGCTAGTTAGAATAATTGCTTTTAAATATCCTCACTGTGTAGTATGAGGATAACAGTGAAATGTGTGTATAATACTGTCATAGGTATAACGAACGTCCATACACATTTTGGCAGATGAATTGCAAGGTTGTGGAATGTGAATCGTTCGAATTGATTGCAATCGCCACGTGTTCTTTTGGCAGCTGAAAAATATTTGGCTATCTTTACGGATGTGTTGTGGCGTCAAGCATGTGGTAAGCTTAGTATGTTATCATTATTGTTTATTCACTGATATAATTATTGTTTATAGTGTTGGTCTATATATGGTATATACTAACTAATTATCCGGATATAAATTTGTTACAAGCTAAGTGTATTAATTAACACAATAAATACCCAATGTAAAATATGCACAGGAGGGTGCGTAATGGAAGTTGTTGTGTGCAAACAGCTGTCCTGAGAACAACGCTAGTTTCAGTGCTCGTATAAACATATTGTTTTATCAAATGTATTGTCGAAACGGTTGTATTGAAACTGACGCTTTATCACATGTTTTAATAATGTTATTGTGAACTATACCGTAAAATATAAAGAAACCTGTTCGTCACTGCTATGTGTTTCTTTTACTATGCAACATTACCATTAAGAAAAACAGTGTTTTATATCAGTTTAAACGACAATAATTAAAAGGTAATGTGAAGAACTAACACACGGTACGTTCCTAGCGTCAGTATCTGTGAGTTGAAACATCAATCATGTTTCTAATTGGATGTCGTTTTGCAAGAAATCAACAATCTTGCCACTCAATTTGTTCCCCGCGGTGATCTTCGTGGTGGGGTGCCCTTTCATGTAAGCCGTTAAGTGCCAAGTTAATTAAAGGAAAATAAATATCGAAACCGGGCTGCCTTCAGGTAATAAGCTGATTTTCCTCCAGGAAAGTCGGGTACTTACGATCGAAACAGCTAGAGGATTTTTTCTGCTTGTTACAAGATGGATATTCGATTCTGATAAGATGCGTTCGAACCTGCCCGTCAATAGAATTTCTCTTCTAGACTAGGGAAGCATTTATATTTTATTGACTTTTGTGTTTCCGTGAGATTTTGTTAATTGGTCATATATTAGTGCAGACATTCATAACAGTATATTATCGCAATGGTTATGTATCTAAAATAAGAAGTTAAAGAAATATAACAACAATTACTTCTGGTTGTTTGCAGTTCAATTTCGTGTGCCCAGGAAACACACATTTTACGAGTATTAGAACTTCATTAAATTGTATTGTATTTTAACAGTAAAACACGAGGCAGATTATCAACAAAAACTTCATTACTTTTGTGCAATACACAAAATGTCAAAACATCAAATAAGTTAAATTAAAAACAAAACATAAAACTAGATGTATTTCCACAGGCTACCAGAAAAAGTTCTGCTTCGAGCATAGATAAAATCTATGGCGTACGTTCCTTCGCTTCGCTCGGGCAAATACACTTTGCCCTCCCCCTTTTAATTTACCTTCTACACCTCTGATAAAACACGATTAATTTAATAATTAAAGTGAGCTACGTTCAGGTGTTTGGTGTTTTAAACCTATACGTAACTTTATGAGATGCATAGGCTAAACAGCCAAGCTAGAGACCACTGATTTGATTTCCTGACCAGAGGAAAGGTAACCAGTCAGCAGCACCCGCCGCCTGTATGTGTTTTCTTAAATGATATATGGGATCTATCGTCTCTTTGATATCTTACCCACAGCTGAAAATGCAGAGTGTGTCCAGCGATATATTACGGGCTTGAACCTTAGACCCTCAGATTCACATCCAGGCATGCCCACTTGTGGCCCAATTATATTAAGGTTACCTTATGCTAGTAAGCTGACATGTATTTCCTGAGGGATATTCTTAAATAGATAAAAATTTTGATCCGACGTATTACAAGAAATAGTCTGTGAAAGTGCAAATTCAGCAATCTTATACAAGTATCAGCCGTATATTACAAAAACTGTTTCATATTAATTAACTGTACATTCATTCGATGGCCGACTAACGAATAAAAAACCAAAACAAACGTAGTTACAGTTCATATCTTCGCGACCATGCTTGTTGACAATAGCCCTATAAAGTAATTTCCATTGCAAAAGGCTCTGTTCTAACGCTGTCATGTACAAAATAAACCCCTCCTCCTTGAAGGCTTTCCATAGTCCAACTACTATTCGAAAAAACGGTTTCCAAATGACTGTTCCAACAGTCCAATTGCATAGTTATCAGTAGACGCTACTTATGGACTAGCATGAATATCTGTTTCATTCTTGATCTATGCAATGGCTCAAATGATATGTCAAGGAGGTGATTTGTGTCACTTTTCCAAACGAAGATCATTTTTTATTATCTTGCACACTGTTGCCTAGGATACGTGGGCAGCTTTTGCTACTGACTTTTGTGTTTGTAGATTTTCACCTGCTACAGGGGATATCCTCTTCCTGGAAATTCAAAATATCCGATCTGAACACATCTTTATTATTTAAATGTATGAATATTTTACTTCGAAAGTGCTGTTACATACCCTGCCCGAAAGTAATCAATTTTCAGTGGAATCACACCACCTACGTAATGTCAAAATGTAGTTCTTATAAACGCCATTCTCCAACGTCTTTATTTCGGTTGTAGCTATCAGATGACTTGCATATTCAAAATCGTTTTATTATGAGGTTCTCAATCCTCTCTATATGAACCTATAGATTTGAAGTACGCAGAAGTAGATATTTATAAGGATATGTAAATCAAGTTGGAAAAGATCTATGATTTTAATAACTTAATCATGTTAATACTTTTCACATAACCCCCAGTGACAGACAAATAAACAAACTTTCACATATTTCTAGTACGTGTACCAAATATAAATTTAACGAGAGAGAAAATCTTGGCAGCCGCTGGGAACCGCTGGCCTAGCTTAGGTAAAGAAGTAGTTATTATTAACCTATATTGAAACGAAAACTGTTGTTATAGCAGCATTTGACAACATCATATACAACAACAACAGTTAAGTTTCTTAGAACCATAACACGATCTGATACCGAGATATTATTGTGATGTACCTATCAATATTTTTATATAACAGTACGATGGTACTTCGGACTTTTCTTAGTAAAAGCATATATATAATATAGAGTAAACGACGTATTATAGGTGGTGCTGTCCGCGGCGTTATTTTATTCGTATTTTTGTCCAATACTTTACTTTTATCATTTCCCGGCTTTAGAATTATAGTTAATTAAGGTATTATTCTCTTTAAGGTTTAATGCTTTGATTGTGGCCTTTTCTTGAAACTCGTTAAGGTGATTAATCGTATTTTATAATCTATTTTCTATTTCTCAGCTATTGTTAAGTGACCTATTGTGCGTGATTAGCGGGGTCTTATTGCACAAATGGAACGTGACACGTATGATTCACGAACGTTAACGCCATTTATCTACATTATCTCGTTATCTGTCCAAAGGATCTTCCACGTGCGTGGTTGGCTATAGAACCGTTCCTTCTTGTGTCTTCCTCCACAATAACGACTGACCCTTAATTCCACTTACTGTCCAAGCTGAAGTGAAAATTGTTGGTTCTAGCAGGAAGACTAGAGTGACGAGAGGATAAGAGAAACACCCCGCAATAAGTCATAAAAATAGGTTCATTCTTAGGGGATGATAAGATTAACTCCTTTTGTACCGGGGTTTTAAAAAGTTTTCTTCTTTGGTAGAAGTCAAGGTAGAAATTTCTTTAATATGTTGTAAGTTATTTTAGAGAGCTAATTGTGCCCCGTTTATATACTGTTGAAAATGAATAATTTTATAAAATGTTTATGAAGTTTTGTAAATGTGGACAAATGTCTCTTTTGAGAACATTTCACCTTATGTGATTTTTGTATTTGTACATCATTATGCAGATTTTTCATGGATAAATGTGTAAACACACAAGATTTCTAAGGCAAGTAGTATAGCTAGGTTCTACCTATATACAGAAATAAATGCTTAAACCGATTTTAGAAAAAAGGTTAGCAAATAATCCTATTTACTTCTGTACAACTCCGCGCAAAAGACTGAATTTTTGCCATCTGTTTTTAGTAGAATTAGAAACTGTCTGGGTTAATGTGTCTTTGGTGAATAACTATAAATTAAAATATGGAAACGATTATATGCTGTATAGTTAAGTATAACGAAAAAGAATATTTTTTAAACATTGCTAAAAATGCGTTTTAAACTGTTCCAAGAATATACATGTTAAAATAATTGACTTATTTTCTTGATGCTGTTACTCGGGTCTGTAGATTAAGAATATCTATAACAATATTATCTATTAAAGGTGAAAATCACTCTTTCCAGCTTTTTTTCACAGAATGTGTTCCACATGCTGTCCTTGTAATATTCGAAACAAGTTTGGATTAACAGTAGGATTAATTGGATCTTCCCATGCTTTGACAGCACCATAATCAGTCACGTATCTGAAATTTAAAAAAGCTGCAAATCACCTATGGTTCCAGATTTTTCTGACACCTTGTAGATTTGTCTTTTTCGTGGCATTGGGCAAACTTATTCCAGATGTGTGTGCATATATTAATTAATTTCAAACCACCGTCGATCCGAGAACATGCCCACGTTATACGTATATGTGTTTTAGGTTTAAGTTATACTTGCAAGATAATCGTTAAGGTACTGCGTCATCGAAAGAAGATGAAAGGAAAACGAGGTCTCCAAACATGGCTACTTCCAGAATAGCATCGACGTTTACAGTTCATTTATAACAGGGCGAACTCCGAATTCACGGCCCCCTATTGGCACAGCGGTATATCTGCAGAGCACAGATAGCCCTTCGTGTAACAAATAACACCACCAACCGAATTCACGAACATAGTTCCGACTTTCCCTGTGTGTATCAGTTGAATAATTCTTTCATAATTTTCAATTTTTTGGTTGTCAAAATTTTCTGTTCTGTTTTTAAAAAGAAGGTTTTTCAAAATAATTTTCCATTACAAAATTGGTCTATTTTATATTTTAAAAGACAATTGAAATGTCTGCTGGTTAAAATGCCAACGCTGTATGTTAACATAGTCATAGGCTAATTAGCTGTTGTTAATAAATGTCAGAGTCAAGTGAATACAAGACGCTTCGTGCCTGAATTTTTGAAGCAGCATATAAATACTATCTACAAGAGTCCTAGACGCTTATATTAAGGGCTTGATGGGTTAAATACTTCGTTATCTATGCACTCAACATATATTTTGCGTACTTTACTTAACTGACCTCCACGAAATGTTAAAATTGAGGAAACGTTATCGTTAGACCTAATAACGTTTGTTGTTAATGAACTTGTGTGGATAAGAGCGTGGACCTGCTATAGTCCCTTACTTCGTGCACTCGAAGATGCGTCCACTTGACAGTTTGATGAAGTGCCTTCTTTTGTAGTTTCGTAGACTGATTGTATTTAACTCGAGTTTTTCATACTAATTGTATAATTGAATAAGAATTTTTATAAGCTCTACAGTGTTGCCTGAGGCTGGATTGTTTGTTTGTATTCGATAAATTAATTGCCGTATTGGCCAAGAATATCCCGTCTTAAAATATCAGCTTTAACCGCAAAAGAATTCCACAGTGGAAGTTGCAGTAATTAAGTAATACCGTTAAATTTCAAACATGAACAAACTATTTTCTGATGACTTAAGTGAAACTTTTTAATTAAACAATTTTTTAATATAAACTATTGTACTTTTTGATAACTGCGTTTTTTAGCGCAAAGTTATAAAATGGGCTATGAGCGCGTTGTCCACCGTGCAAATCTGTAAACTTACCGCTGACTCAGCGGTAAACATGGACGCTTTAATTGTTTTAAAATTTCTGTTTAAATTTTTATCGTGCATCAAGAATTCCAAGTTTTCTTAATTATTATGAAGTGATGAAATATTGTGGGATGAAAATCATAATACAAATAACCATTGAATGGGCTTTGATTGTTCAAATTGTATTATTAATGAAAAATATTGTTCATCCCGGAGGTTAAGTTTCTGAATTTTTAATCAGTTTGGTATAACTTAATTAAACAGTGTGTTAAAGCTATATTTGTGTATAGAAAAGTAATGAATAACTTGTATAGTATTAATGTAAGAGCAAACCACAACCTATTATATAAACACACTGACTGGTCATTTGTTCAAATTAAGGCCGATATTTATTGTATCTGTGCTCTGCCCACCACGGGTATCGAAACCCGGTTTCTAGCGTTGTAAGTCCGCAGACTGTGCCACTGGGAGGCTCCTACAAGATGCTTGTATGTGTCTTTTTGATGCATGATAGCCCATTCGTCCAAGAGGATGAACAGAAATTGGTTCAGAGCTGTCGGCAATAGTGACTTTTGAATTCATTCCAAAATTGTTCAGTTTTACTGAGAACTACTGATTGTACTGAAAAGAGACTATGATTTAAAGTACTTATACACTCTTGGAAGCAATGTTGGACAACACTAATGTTGTTTCAAAATCAACTTTGTTGTTCATCAGAGCTGAGATCCAGCATTATGAGGTGGGCTTGGTTAGTAACAACTTTCAGATACATTATTTTAAAGGATTCAAGAAACCCCTTCTCATGCCATGAGGATATTTCTAACACTGATACAGCACCTTGTACTTGTACAAGTAGGATCAAATGTCTCGTACAAGTTTCCATAGTTTTACTTTACGATAGAGATTAAAAGGGATTTAAAAAGATTCATTAGGCCACTTTAAACATCTCCAACCATTCATTGTCAATTGTTTGCGTTCTAAGAATCATTCTTTTAAAGACAGATTTACTTGCTTGCATTTAAGATGAGCAGAGTTGGGAATGAATTTTTCGATTGCTACACGACACAAGCGTATAGTCCGTCAAAAATAATTGGGCAAGTACTACCCCCCCCCCACTTCACAGTATAGTCTAACCTCAAATTTCATAGCTAGCTGAAATAAATAAATTTTGCGAAATCGAGCTCAACCAACATAAAGGCAGAAAAGTGCAGTCGAGGCAGTCAAACGTCGGTAAATTACTTTGTGAGCCAACGAAAATAATGATCATTCATAGAATAATTATTGGAAAAAAAGTCAGTTAGATTAACAATTTCTAATATATAGAAAAGCCAGTGTGTTTTGGTAATACTACGTTCCAACAATGGCTTTTAGTCATGTTGCTTAGTAACAAAACTATAACCTAATATTGTTGTTAGTTTATGTATTGAAAGTATAATATGAAATGTATAGACAACAAAACTGGAAAAATATTTGTTGATTTCTTAACTTAGAGTCTACGTTGATAAAAAAAGGTGTTTTTTTGTTGTTTTTTTTACTAGGAACGTTGGTGATATGACAGAAAATATCTTACTTCAGAAACGATTTAAGTTTGAAATTGAATTGACATTTTTACTATCATGATAAACTTTATGGCCTTGGCTCTAGGCTAGGTGATCCCAATACTCATTACACTAATGAGGTTTCACACCGTCAATAAAATAGTAATGGGCAGACAATAATGGAACTATTCTATCTGGATAAATGCATTTTGGCTTTTACGACTTCTCCTATTCCGAGAAATCAAGCGTGACCTGAGACACACTGGCTTTTATATAGGTTAGATTTGTTATAATGTCCTACATATAGAACAGTTAAAAATAACTGAAAACATTTTATCAAGTTAGATAATTGTGTCACAATCTCTTGTCTGTTACACTGATCAAGCCTGTTCAATCATTTTTCCTTACGGAGTTTTCAAAGGTTGCCACTTAGTCTTTCCCAATAGGAGACACATTCCATGTGATTGACACTCTTAATATTCTGTAGTGACAAATGACTTTGAACAGTCTATCACAGAAATGAACTTTAGTAACGACACTCCTGCTACACAGCACCCACTTTGTGTTACATGTCTGTTGCCTTCATTCAGACATTCAGAGCGTTAGTGGCATGAAATGTTTCGTTTGTAGTGGTTATATTCATGTGTAAGGTTATTGTAACATTTACTTGTGAATAACTCCACAGCTGGAAAAGCGCGGTCCCCTGCAGGAGGATACTTAGAACTTAAGGAATGGTTCATCACTTTAATTTCAACTGAAGCCCCTTATCCGGTGGTGTTTGGGTGGAAGACCCGGGGTGCTCGAAGGTTAAACAACTTTCCCACTCACGATATTTGATGAAGGCGATCACGAAAAAAGAACAACAAATTATATACATGTGTAGCTGAAGGACGAGGTAAGAAGAGGCGTGGCCATGAGTATGTTTTCGACAAGTGTTCCAACAAATGACAGTTGATCAGTGGATCCAATGCCTCTGAAGTTTGACGTGGAGTGAAACGGCAGTGCCCCGAGATCAACTGAGGTCCGAAACTAAGGCTTTCGTATTTGTACCAACCCTGTGATGACCTCTGGTGTTGAGAGGAAGTTCTCATAATCAAATAATTGTCATAGAGGAAAAGTATATGAAAAGCTATGCTATTTACTATGACTGAAACGTTCACACTTCTATAACTAGTTATCTTTATTCAGATATATTCAGGTGAATATTCTAAACTTTAGTGCAGGTGTTCTTCATTTAGTACGACAGTTAAGTTAACCGAATTTTTAGAGGACCTAAACATGTAGAGATTCTTTTATTCAGGTACAGCTTGCTTATACCAATGGCTAGAAACTCGTATTACTGTGGCCCTGTGTTTGACCCCTTTGGTGAGTGGCAAACTTATCTCAAGTGGCGGCTCAGATAATTTTATAATTTCGAAAGGGTTTTTTTCTGCCCTGCGAATGTTATTTGGAATAGTCAGTGATGTATGCAGAATTGGATTCTGGTATACCGCACTTTCACCGTTTTCTCCGAATTTCGGCGGTAATCCGGTAAATCAGAATTTATTTGTTTTGTTTTTGTTCAGTGCGGATGTTTCAAAAAAAGATTCCTCTCAACCCCAGCAGTAAGTTAAAGTGATAACAGAATTGGAGACCGGCCAATAAGTGAAACAACTGACAACATCTTTTAGACTGTATATAAATATGTAGTTCATTTGTTGAATTGTGTTTCTTTCTTTTCTTTGCTGTCCGAGTTTTGAATTATTCTCTAGAGTACATTTTCTGAATTTGAGTTTTGCGATACTTGTAGACATATTTGTAGGACGTTACTATACTTGTATCCAACAATATTAATTTTTGTCTTTTGGGAACTGCATTTGAGTGTGACGTGTTTAACACAATTTACAGTCTTATGATGACATTTCATTGCAGTAATTACCTAAAGGACCATGCATCGCCAGCTATGACGTTATACACTGTACAACTTGATAATCTGTAAACAATTGACAGGCGTTAGACATTGTACAACCTGATAATCTGTAAACAATTGACAGGCGTTAGACATTGTACAACCTGATAATCTGTAAACAATTGACAGGCGTTAGACATTGTACAACCTGATAATCTGTAAACATATTAACGGGCGTAATACATTGTACAACTTGATAACATGTAAACAATTGACAGGTGTTATACTTGTACAACTTGATAATCTGTAAACAACTGACATAAATGTGAGTTAAAACTTTGGGCAACGTAACTCATCTGCCTTGAGGAGCTCTGGTATTTAACGAAAGACCTTGCCGGCAGAAGCGCCTTCAAACGAAAGATTTTTTTTTTTTCTGTTGCACAAAGCTACATAATTAGCTAACTGCGACTTGTCCGACATAAGGATCATATCCCTAATTCTAGCCTTATAAGCCCTCAATCTGAATCACTGCAGCACAGCTGCGGTAAGACGAGTAATTTTTGCTGTTTTTTTTTTACTGTAAGAGCATTTATAAGTGTGTTTTTTAACTGTAAGAGCATCTATAAGTGTATCGCTTTTGATATTTGATATTATATCATTTTTTTTTACTATTATTATTTATTTGTTTGTTTATTTCAATGGCAGTATAGCAAGTTGATCTTCTGTGTGTATGTGCATTTTACAATCGGAAAAGAGAAAAATATAAGATAATCATAATTTCTGAGATATATATGAGTAAATACACAGAACACTTTCGAAATATAAATATTAATTATTAGAAAAGTTCAAGTCTTTCATATTGCTTAAATACTAAATGTTGGATTTTACGTTTAAAAGTTCAAACAACTTTACCTCCGTGCAACATACTCGTATTGAAATAGTTTTATTTGTTTTGTTTATTAGTTTTCGAATATTCATTCCAAACCGCTCAAGTTAGCTGCACTAACCATCTCTAAATTTGAACTGATAAAGTAGATGAAGAACAGGTAGTCAAAGGTATATATCGCCAACTCTTCTTTGATTAAATAGTGGGATTTGACTGTCGATCTTATAAAGTACTCTCGGCCCCAAAGTGCAGAAAGTGAATTTTTCTATTATATTTTATTTGGCGGTAATAGGAAGCTAATAGTGGATCCGAAGATTCATAGTCCGGCACACTAACTATTTGGCCACGCTCGGCCCATGAAAGATTTAAAGGGTTTATAAAATAAACAAAACTGATAGACATCTATGGGGTTTGGAATCCTTTTTACTTCACCATATAGTAACCTAAATTATGAATAATGTTATGACATTTCATAGAATCCATTATTCGATATTATACAGCGGATCAGCTATTTAATGACTGTATATATATATATACAGAATTTAATAAATGTTTTATGACTTATTAGATCCAAAAAATTATGTGTACACCTGCAGAAAAAAAATAAGATAAATAATAACCACCCGCTTTTAGGCTTCTAAGTTACTTTGGAACCTCTACCGATAAATGAATAAGATAAACCTCATAAAAATATACTCTTTCTTTTATAACCTCAAGACAACTCCATTCTGTTTTGGCTTAAATTGATATACTTAAACAGGTGCTGGGTGATTGTTAACAATATCCCATATTTTTGATAATGCTATCCTAATAAAATTTCACCATGGAGATATAGAAAATCATAAGTTTTACAGAAAAAAGTTTGGACATGACATAAGGTGTTTCAAAACTATATTATACTACATATCTAGATCGCTTTACTGGTAAACTAGCATTACTTTTACTTCTCACTGATTTAAAAATATGATATTGGTGATTTGGATAACACGCATGAGCAGGATCGTGCGACTGTTGTTAAAAATAAGATGATATTTTGATTAAAATGCAACTCTCACTTCTAAGCTGGCCAGACTCCCTCGAACAGATTCTTCTTTGAAGTTAAGCAAATTTGGCTATCTGTGCTCTGCCCACCACGGGTATCGAAACCCGGTTTCTAGCGTTGTGAGTCCGCAGACACACCGCTGTGCCACTGGAGGGCCCTCCAACATGCCTTTTGTTTGCCTACTTTGGTTAGTACAAATGCTCAAAGGTATGTTTTTATTAATGAATATAAAAATAACACGTTTACGTTTCTCACCATTAGATACTCAGTTATTAAAAGAAAAACTGTTATCTTGGTAATACTGCCTGTGAACTATTTTATTAGATGTGGCATCAAATGTTTCTTGTAACGCAATGTAGATTTTTATGTTTGTAAAAAGTAGGTATGTTTATGTGTACATGTATTTAACAGTGTGTTGGACATGGTACAGAGTATTTAAACAACTATGAAGTCATATTGATCTGATCCTTGAATAAAACTACTGTATCCATCATCTGTTCTGGACAACGCTAACTGATTCTCGCAATCTTATTACTAATGTTTTCAGGTTTTCCAAATTTCATAGCCTGTTCTCATGCACATTCCTTTAAGAAAACTCAGCTGCCAAAATCTACCAAACATTTGAATACCATTTCTATTCCCATGTTTGTTGTTTGTACAAGGCAACCACAATAGGCTATCTGTGTTATGCCCACCGCCGGTATCGTAGTTCCATTTTTAGCATTCTAAGTCTTAAGACTTTAAATCTAGAAATCAATTTGAAGGCACATGACACTCGCATGTATATTTCAGGACCCAACAGATTTTCTGCTATCTCCGTAGGACCAGTACAACAGCATAATGGGGCAGTTTTTAGATGAATTGTTAACCAATCGTTATGAATGTATAACAAAAAGTATTAAAATCTTATTAAACCTCTTATATTATATATAGAGAAGACCCAACAGATTTTCTGCTATCTCCGTAGGACCAGTACAACAGTAGAGAAGACCCAACAGATTTTCTGCTATCTCCGTAGGACCAGTACAACAGCAGAGAAGTGTTGTTAGGGGATCATTCCTGCCTTATTATATATTTGTGTGTAAGAGAGAGGGTATTGCAGAGGCTAACATTATAACATTGACAAAATAAACTCACTTTCATAAGAAAAGCAAGTCACACGCGTCCCTAGAGAGGGTTAAGGAAGCTTTGACTGTGACTACATGAGAGACTTCTGTGAAGTGTCAAGGACACCCATTCAGCTGTCAGCACGTTCTGAAGAGGCGAGAACCATTGGAGAGAAGTCAGTTTTTGTTCATATTACAAATAAAGTGAAGTGATTGTCGTTTCACTGTTTCAGAAATAATGCTTACAAGTTAGAACCACATTTATATCCTTGTCTCTCTATATGCCACAGCCATAGAAACATATTTTTATCTTGGGAGCACTAAAGGCCAGAGCGCCCCAGAAGCGAAACTTTCGTGTAGAGAAGACCCAACAGATTTTCTGCTATCTCCATAGGACCAGTACAACAGCCTTATTATATATTTGTGTGTCGTTAGGGAATCATTCCTGCCTTATTATATATTTGTCAGGAATGATTCCATAACGACGCACAAATATATAATAAGGCAGGAATGATTCCCTAACGACGCACAAATATATAATAAGGCAGGAATGATTCCCTAACGACGCACAAATATATAATAATGCAGGAATGATTCCCAAACGACGCACAAATATATAATAATGCAGGAATGATTCCCAAACGACGCACAAATATAAAATAAGGCAGGAATGATCCCCAAACGACACACAAATTCACGCTGAGAGACAGGGAACATGTTCCTTTCCATTTTTCGTAAACGATAGATTGTTCCTATACGTTTAAAAGCAATAGTGTAGTAAACTATGTTTCAAAATTTGAGTTTATACGTTTTGTTTGCTAGAGGGAGTTTTGGCATTACCAAGTGATGATGTGTGATACCTAGACATTTCTGGAGTCTAAATTTGATATGACATAGACGTGACGTCTAAAATATTCTAGATTTGTGATAATATAAAACACAATAGAGCTATTGATGATGAATGGTTTAGTTTGTCAGTAAATGAGTTAAGAGCTACATATGCTTGAGTTTATGTCATACTAACGACAGGCAATTTAATTAACAAGTGATTACAGACAAATATATAATAAGGCAGGAATGATTCCCTAACGACACACAAATATATAATAAGGCAGGAATGATTCCCTAACGACACACAAATATATAATAAGGAGGAATGATTCCCTAACGACACTCAAATATATAATAAGGCAGGAATGATTCCCTAACGACACACAAATATATAATAAGGTAGAAATGA
>NW_013668144.1:45534-61037 GCF_000517525.1 Limulus polyphemus
TAGAAGTAGATACAGACCTTTATTTAGACCAAGCGCAATCCCATCATTATTTGACTGAAGTGAAAAGTTTGGTTTAATGATTTAAATGTCTGTAAACAAAGATAATGTTAACGCTGTCCGTACAGCGGGACAATACGTGCATCGTAGAGCAGCTCCGAATTAACACTAGAGTGGCCAAGGTCAGTAAATACTACGGAACATATATAGACAAGGTCGCCATATTACCAGAGGATATCGTCTCCGCACAGCCAATGTAAACAAATGGCCGTCACCTGTCATGCCTGTCCATATTGAGACATGTATGTTAAACGGTGTGACATTGTGAAAGATCACCTGGAAATAGTTAATCCATCCGTTTTTAATAAAATTCAACACTAAGAACACAATTATTGGAATAGCAGAAACGTAATTTTATATAAATATATACACATGGTTTTGGTCAAGCTATAATAAACAGTCAGCATGACAAAGACACTTAAACTCTCTCTCTCCACTGTATTAAAACAACAAATCTTCCATAAAACATGTTTATGTCATCATCTGTACATGTATGATAACTGAACATTCATACAATGGAGCTGCCGTATGTTTTGCATCGCATGGCAACCCCAAGTCTGTGATGAAATATCTTCATGTTAAAAGATCTGACAAATTTAATATTTTTGTAGTCTGAAAGTTTAATTATTTTCACAGACATTTTCGTTCATTAGGAAATATACATACCAACTAATTAACATCTATAAATGACCATAAAAAGAAAAAATAGTTTTTCTCCATATTTCTATTATCTTTCGAGTATTCTGAAAATCTAATATTTGAAAAACATTGCTATAAATAGAAGATTTTGATCAAATTGAAGTAGAAAGGTTATTGTTCAATATCGGTGAAATGTGCTAAAAGTCAAAACAGCAATGTTACTTCAACTGATTTAAATTAATATAAAGTTTACGATATTTTATGGTATAAAATATCATAATGTAAATTTTAATTACATCATAAACATTTGATCAAAATTACAGAAGAGTCATGAAAAAGTTTAAAGGTCAAGACAATACTGAAATACCAAAAAATGAAATCAATGTTAGGCTATCATTTACTGTATTAACCTATCCAAATACATTTATTTGTTTTTAATACTTACTTATAAATACTCACTAATACTGAAATACCACACAAACACTACTTACAGACTACAATATATAAAAGTGTGAACCAAAAAGTTCAACATGTTATCAATGGTTATCGTATTGATTACCTTTTGCAAATGGGATAGAAGCTTTAATTGATAGTTCTATATCATCATGAGTGGGTCAGTTTGACCTGTCTTATCCTTTTCTTTCCGAAGGATGCACTGCAAACAACATCTCGTGGTTTTGGTTCCCAGCCTTCATGCCCCCGCATGAGGTATCACCACCGAGCCCTTCTCTCAGGATTTGGGAAAAAAAATTGAAAAACAAAAATATAGTGATCATATAATAAACAAAAGCAAACAATTTATGGCGTCTCAGATATTATTTATAATTAAATTTTTTTTGTTTGTTTCTAATTATGCACAAAGCTACACAATGGGCTATCTGTGCTCTGCCCGCCACGGGTATCGAAACCCGGTTTCTAGCGTTATAAGTCCCAAACATACCGTTGTGCTACTGGGAGGAAGCATTTTTTTTTAAAATAACAACACCAATGTATTAATATAAAATTATAAAAACCGTATAACCCGAGCGCTTTTGAAAGGTGGACCTTTCTTTTTCAGGGGAAAATAAATCAATGTATTAATTGTATACATTATTATGATAGATATTAGTAGAATTTATTCAAAAATAATATACACACTAATTATGTCATTAAGCTATAAGCAGTTATGTATAATAATTTCGATGCCTTCCAACTTGCGTCTTTTAAAGCAGGTGTTTTACAGCCGAATAATTTACGACCTTAAACATTACGAAATAATACAAGGCTATATGGTTGATTGTTTCTTTGTTGAATTTCACGCAGAGTTACTCGAAAGCAATCTGCGCTCGTCTCCCTAATTTGAAGTGATAGATTAGAGGTAAGGCAGCTAGTCAACTCCATCCACCGCCAACTATTTGGCTAATCTTTATCGACGAATCGTGGGACTGACTGTCACATTTTAACGTTCTCATGGCTGAAAGAACGACCCTCAGATTGCGAGTTTAGCGCCTGTGTGGTTGATTTGCAAGTTACATACAGCATATTATAGAAATGCGTCTATTAACACAGTGATCAAGAAATTACAAACTTTTTCATACATCAAATTATGTTATGTTGTCACTAATTTAAACAAATATTTTACTTCGGACTATTCTTCAGGTAAAGGAATGATAATAGCAAGGTGATGATTCATAACGCTAAGATAATCGGAATTTGTAATATTGTAGTTATGACAAGACAAGAACTACTGTTGTAAAATACTGTCAGTTAACTGTTATGACATTCAGTCCTCCAAGATCAGTCATGCGATCTGAAATGTAAATTATTGGTTATATTATATACAGGTATAATAAAGTTTTGTCTCATTCGTCACTTTGATTCGTAAATCATGGGTATACTTTAAAGACATTTGGGTATTTTACCCATATGAAAAGCCATTGGGCAAATGTAAGCCAGCCAATAAGTCGTTGCTAATCGGCTACAGTCTATCAAAGTGTCATCACCATAATGTGGAAATAATTTCAAACCAAACGTCTGGACACAAAATATTTCATCCAGGACACAAGACTTATATCTGTCGGTTTTGGTTGCCACATTCGAAGGGTATACAGGCTTAGATATATAATTAAATGCTTGCAAACTGCAAATGAACCCCATCTCAGTGTACAGACGGTTAGCAACAGACTTCAAAGGTGCCAGAACAGTCCACTGGTCTAACAACACGCTGATCAGTAACCTTTTACATATCAGATCCGCTTCAAAATTTTTGTAAAATCAATAATTTCATCGTTAGTTAAAATGCCTTCATAAAACAATTCAAACTAATGACAAAAATTCCTGTATCTTCTTATTTTGTGCTTGAAATAAATATTAGATATTCCATCATCAAATTAGTTTTATCTTGCGTTTATTTAGCTCATCTTTGATTTACATATTTTCGTGTATGAAAGTTTCACACGCGCTACTTTGTTTTCAAACTTAGGAGTTCAAATAATGCAAGACTTCTATGTTTGAAAATAATGCAGCTCGAATGAAACTTTCACACATGAAAAAAAAAGTAATAAATGCCCCTTCGTTATTCTAATTAATCATAACATTTAAGTAACGATAAAATCGAAGTTAAAATCATAAACAGATTATTTTATCGATGAGATTTCTATCCCAAACAATAACGGGTTTATTAAAAATTTGTCTGAAGTGTTTAAAAATAAATCATTTCAGATTAAGAAAGTAATAATTATAAGTAACTTTATCTTCATATGCCTTGCGATTAGTCAACTTCCATATAGGTAAGCGAAATTTAAGTATTTTTTTGACAAAATGCTTTTATTGCAAGGTGTATTTTATCATTATTTTATTTTGACAAAAAACAAAACACTTTTAGCGTCTTGCTAGTTTCTCAAAGTCTTAATGGCATCTTGATTGTGCTATCTGTAACTGTATACAGGGCTTTTCCATTAGATAAGTGGGATGAATACTTTAAAGATATACAGCCGCGTAAAAAAAAAGTGGAAAATTATCGCGATGTCTTTGTAATTTAACTGCTGTCTTAAAAGGAGCGGTGGTTCGATTGATGAATGCCGACTGTAAAATTCATTTATGGATATTTGAATGTAAAATATGTAATTTGTAACATTGGACAACTGAAAAATATTAGGACAAACGGAAAACGCAATTATGAAAAAAAAATTAAAATTTTTATTAACTTTTTCAAAGATTTAAACGTGTTTTAAAAATGCGATAATGGAATTTTTATTAAGTTTTTCAAAGATTTAAACGTGTTTTAAAAGTGCGATAATGGTACATAAAATATTTTTATTGTCTTTTACATTCATATATTTTAGAGGAATAATAAGTTTTCCGTGAAGGTTTTACTTTGTTTTATATTCATATATACCAGGGATTGTTTCTAAAGTTCTGTTCTAACACCCCCTCCAGCTTGACAGTTATTATTATACAAGTATTAGGAAAATAATTATCGCTAAATAAAAAAAGCTATGTAGGGTTGGCTAGTGAACTTGAAAAATGGGAACCAAAGAAGATAGGAATGGCAGTGAACATATCACTTGATCGGCTAACGATTATATAGCAGACTAAGCCGTCTCAACTATACATGTAAAACCACTAAGTATTATAAGGGCAAAGAACCGTTTCTAACATCCTATGGGCTGGTAAGACCAGACAAACACATTATTTGAATGGTGAAAATTATGGGTCCTGTGCTATACCGTCATAAATAATTTATACTAAATTCCTTAATAATATAATCGTAGTTTTACAAATAAGTAAACTAGAATAACATCAGCATCGAGAATCATCAAGAAAGGAACAACTTTTTGTTGATATATTGTGAATATTCTACAAATACTTCAATCAAAAAGAAAATTCCTACGTTATAGCATTTAAGCTTGTTTAAACCGATAGTCATTGAGTATTTGAAAGTTTCTATTTCTCTGGATATTTACTCATTAAGTTTTGATTATCGTTTTTTTTTTTCGGTTCCTGACATTCTTCGAATCTTTGCAATAGTTTGGTTTTTAAATAACCCAACTAACTGGTTTGAAAAATCATCAATCATCGTGATTAATGAGGACCTCTTGTGGTCGACGGACCACCAGTAGTTTAAGATTACCAGATCATATCACATGGCATCATGTTGATGTTCCTGCCGCCCATAATACGTATGTTCACTGAAATAATGTCCTTCAACACTTTTCAAAAAGATTTATACCTTCAGATGGAAAGACCCGTGGATTCCGTTACTGTTTTCTAATGCTTGGAGACGGCTTGAATGGGTAATGAAAAAAAAAAAACGTTAATATAAGTTTAACATAACAGCAAATGTACAACGTTTCGACAAGGGTTTGTCATCATCAATTATTATTATTATTAGTCTCAAAGTGGGTTCCTCGTAATCGAATATGGTGTTTTCACGTAATTATAAAACTACCTTTTCACATTTCGCAATCCATGTACACGAGGTATGTGACGTTTGAGTAAGAAAATGGTGATTTTGAAGATTAAACTACAAGTTTGATCAATACTTGTTATAACAATGTGTCTTTCTGGAACGAGTTTGAATATATAGCAGAGAAGGAGCGCAGTTTGATAGTTAGATGATCTTATTTTATTTGTTTGTTAAAACAGTTCCTAATCAGAACTCGCCACTAGTACAACGCCCCCTTCTATTTTCTATGACCATACAGAAAGGATAAAAAATACTAAAACATAGAAGTCGCTTTAATTTATGTGTTATCAATACGATTTGTTAGGTTGTTCCAAACAGGCTTAATAAAAGTAAAATTATCATTGATTACACACACTAATCTCTCCGCAACCCTAATCACAGAGTTGTATCAGAGAATAGTTTTAACATTCGTTATTATTGTTTTCATTTTAAACTAATTGAAATAACCTGTCTCTGTCAGGTTCTTTTTATAATAGATTATTTCATCTAAAATATCATAAAAGATTATGTCCTCTTTTTTCATAGCTTTGTTTTGCTACCACGTGACTCAGCAGGAAGCTTGAGGACTTATAACTCTAAATTTTGGTGTTCAGTGGCTAAAGCAAAGATATTTCATTGTACAACTTTGAACTTAAAATCAAACAAACAAAACTAAGCTTTTGAAGTTATAATCGCAGGAATGTACAGGATACAATATGTGCAAGATGTTTCTTATCAAATAATATATTGATTATGAATTGTTTTAAGCTTGCTTGTTACATATAAGTTTCAGTTTTCGTATTGCTTCAATTTTTTCCTTATACCTAACAACACTGAAAAGACATTATTTAATAAGAGTCTGTTGCTTATTGGATTTAGTATCCTCGAATTCCTGAAGCAAGGTGTGTCCGTCGGTATTTGTTCTCCACCCGTGAGGTGTGTTATCTCAAGTTCTGCCTATCAGACTGATGCTTATCAGTTCTCTGCCCTGAGGAGGTAGTTTTTGTGTGGGCTAATTTGTTTTAAAGTGACGTTCGAAAGAATGTCATTTTTTGGTGGTTTTTTTTACAGTTTTAAGAGGGGCGGGCAAATTAGGGATAACCGATTACTATAGCTTAAATATAATACATAGAAATTAAATAAAAATCACTCTCTTATTCTTTAATTAATCCAAACATAATCTGATAGTAATTTACAATTATTTCCTATCTTATATCAACCAGTATCATACAGAACGTAATTTCAGGAACGATTTGAAAAATATCTTTTCAGTTATACTCCTCCAGCGGCTCAGCGGTAAGTCTGCTGGGTTACGACACTAAAAACCGGGTCTCGATACCCGTCGTGAGAAGAGTACAGATAGCCTACCATGTTGGTCTGGTCTTAACAACAACAAACAAATAAACAAAACACTGAAGAGATGGTGCGATTAACTGCTTTATTGTGGAGCCACTCATTAGGCTTAGTTGAGCAAAGGTCTGTGAACGGTTTTTATAAAACAATCAGTGAAGTTACAAGGTCCGATATACTTTGTCTCCATAGGTAATCTTTAAAGTAGCAATAATATGTTTCCCACGTAATTAGGGCAGCTGTGTTTATAGAAATATAATGTGATGGATAGTGAATAAACTAGAGTTGAATTTCTATTTTGTGGTATCACTGCTCAAACCGTCTTTAACTTTAAAGGGTATTAATCTTGTAGTGTTCCTGGTTTAGGAGGATGAGAATACAAAATAAACCAGTGTTAAGTTTAATTATTAGTCTTTTGCATGGTAATTTATACTAAACCAGTATTCAATCTACTTGTTATTCTTTTACATAGTAAGTCCCACTAAACCAGTATTCAGTCTACTTGATATTCTTCTAACGAGTATTCCAAATCAAGCCATTATTGTCTACCTGTTATTTGTCTACAGAATATGCTATATTAAACCAGTGTTCAGTCTGTTTTAATTCTCTACAGAATAATCCAGACTAAACCAGTTTTAAATCTATTCGTTATTATGAGGCAGGCGGTAGCACTGCCTATGTAGGGATGGCTCAAGTTGTTCATCGAAATGGTATTTTAAATATCTCCTTAATAAGTCATCAGAACTTTACAATACTATACAGTGTTTCCTTTTATAACAATATCTATGTAATGACTGAGACACAAGTTCTGGGAATGTCTGTAAATATCATAGAAAAAAGTTTGAATTTCTTGTTCTTCTTTCTTCTGCTTCTTTTTTTATTACACGATAACTCAAAAACCAAAACAGTGGTTTCAACCAATTTCACTGAGGTGACATAGTTTCAAACGGAGTATCTGCTTTTTTAAGTATTATTAATAGTTAGTAGTAATTTAAAAAACATCATCATTCTAGTGTAAACGATGTTATCATTACCCCTTGAAGTTAGCTATTTTACTGAAAGTTGGTGTTCCTTTAAAAAGCTTAAATACAGGGTGAAACAGGAATTACCAGCCACTAACAGATAAACAATAAATATTACAGTTGGGACCTCATTGTATTTAGGTCTTGGTTATAAGTACAACCTTCCTATGTCTATTGAAACACCGCATTAAAAAATAACAAGCAAACAAGTAAAGAAAAACTTTATAAAAAATTAAGTAATTGTAGGGATGGCTAATATCAATCCTTCAAAAATAATGTAAAAAGATAGTAGAGATGGCATTTACATCATCCCTACATAATAATTAATAAGAATTAAAATATAACAATATATATAACTATTCAATTAATTTTAATCTATCCTATTCTTCTCTGTTAACATTCTACTACACTGAATGCCTGTGCTATTATGTAGGGATGATGCAAATGTCATCCATACTATCTTGTTAGCATTGTTTTTGAAGGAGTTATGTTAACCATCCCTACATTTACTTCCTTTTTTGACAATTTTTTGTTTTACATATCTTACATAGTAATCTAGTCTAAACGACTTTAAATCTACTCGTTAATTTCTATTGAATAAAAAGAAAATAGACAGTGTTATATCTACTTGTTATTTATCTAGCTACTGGGTAATCCAAATTTAACCAGTGTTTAGTCTAGTGAATTTTTCTTCTGCCTCAATTAAACACTTTTAAACTTATTCTTTATTCTTCGACAGAAGAGACCATACAAACCCTTATTATCCTATTTCTTATTCTTCAGCCAGTACAATAGAACAATCTAATTTGGAAACGTAGAAAAGCATACATCCTTTCAGCGAATCAATCTGGATATATTTTTTGTTTCTTACTGTCTATTTTTTCACTCGTTCTTTTCATTTGGAAATTTAGCACAGTGTATCAAAATCAAATTATCAGAATGGTAATACACTTTTTTTTTCTGTTATATAACACAAATTTGAATTTTTCAACATGAGATTCACCTTAGTCCAAACATGGTCAGAGACCTCTAGGCCTCAGGTTTAGTCGTCTCTAATTTTAAAATACTAACCAGTTAAGGGGTGGCCTGTAAGCTTAACCGCATTCACAAAAGCTGTGTGTGGCTCTCTGAACCAAATAACGGCTTGGCTGTCGCCTTCTCAGCGTATTTGATGTTGAAAATGCGGAAAGTTCAGCAGAACTTGCGACTCTAACCTCGGACCTTTTGATCAATAACCCGACAAGCTAGCCACGTCTGGCTTTTTCATTATATAAATCAGGCTGTTTATTCGTCCAAACTCCGCAGTATATTTTAACCTCTGAAAATGTACTGTCACTAGAAATAGATATCACTGTTAGAAACCAATTACGTTGTGGGATTGGACATCACGTAGCAACACAAGAACACTTTGAAAATATTTCATCATAATAAAAGAATAACATAGTATCACAAGAAAATATTTAATCGTAATTACAAGTATAACACAGTAACACTTTGAAAGTATTATATTGTAACTACTAATATAACTTGTGAGCCGTCATTGAAAGGTCTGGCTTTGCTATTCAAGATTAATTTTGTTTTTTACACAGTTTATAAATATTTATATAGTCGTGTGTCGCTATCCCATCTTCAACTAGAAACATCTGGATTTTATGGAGTAGGGAGAATTCACAAGGTATACTTGTATTACCTTGAAACCTTCATATGATTGGAAAACAGCATTAGAGTAACAGCAGCTTTGAGGTTAGTCAGTACAAAATAGTTTAAATCCTGAACAAGTTAAGAGGATTTTTATTTCATAAAGAAAATTTCTGGTAATAAAAAGAGTCAACTCATTGTTATATTAATGGGTTTCAATTGTAGTAGACTGATGAATGACACCATCAAAATGCCCGGCCAATAGTGTTATCTGTAATATGGTTTAATCTGTAGTCATAACTCTGTATTGATGACACAATGAAAACATTCTCACTTTGTTAACCTATATCTATGTTTTATCTGTAGTACCTAACTCTATCCTGAGTGACACAATGAAAACATTCTCACTTTGTTAACCTATATCTATGTTTTATCTGTAGTACCTAACTCTATCCTGAGTGATACAATGAAATAATTCCGAAACTTGTTACCTACAATTTGTTTTATCTGTAGTACATAGCTTTATATTGAGTGTTACCTCCACAACTGTTCTGCTTATGTGTTATCTGTATTAAATGTTAGTTGTATAAAGCTCATTAAAGCTTAGTATTTCTCTTTCAAACATGCTGATTTCCCAAACTTTATATGAAGTTCATTCGAATAAGTAGCTCCGCTCTGCTACGAGAAGAAAAAAATTATATTACAGTTTTTCTTGAGAAACAGAAAGGAAACAAGATAATAATAAGTATCTGACAATTATCTTGGGGGGGGGGGGCTATAGTCTTTCTCTTGACTGTGTAAACCCGAGGTTTGGAAGTCATGTTAATCTCTTTGGCTGCTAAATGGAATGAAAAGTGGGAATTAAGCACAGAAATAAGTAATGTGAAAAAAAAAAAACAATTCATGATATTAGGATATCCAAATTAATATTACGTTTAACTAAGGACTGTAAATTCAAGCACTGTCACTGCTCCCTTGCCCACCCAGTAAAACTTTATATATGCTTTGATATAAAAACGAATTAACACAAATGGAGTACGTGGGATTCAACTTCTTTCAACTGCTTCTGCGAGAAGTTGACGTAAAAACCCCACTTGTGCCTTGATACAAAAAAGACAGCGTTATGTATTTCTTTCGTCTCTGTGAGGTTAGTACTATGACATGCTACCATTTACAAGGAATCAGCGCTTGTCATAGGTCTGACAAGGAAACAAAACTCACCTCACACACGCTCATTACGTATTTGGACCTTCCACTATATACGTCATAACTTATTTTATCTTCTTCTAAAAGGTAAAAAAATAAATTTACTTGTTGATCTACAGATTTCCCCATGTTTCATCAATAGATGGCAGCGGTGGGAAATGATAACTAAACATATTGAGAAAAAAGTGTCTAAGATGTTACAAGAAGGCCCTATGAGTTATCCGCAAGTGCTTCTTGGAAGAATACTTTCAATCAAAATTGCTGTCTTGTCCTTTCCTACTATTAGCAGAGTTGTGAGGAAAAGTAACATATTTTTATGGTCTGAAAAAAGAGGGACATTTTGTTATGGGCCTCTGGAAAGGGGAATAATTGGTTAGGGAACTCTGGAATGGAACATGTGTTGTCATGGACCCTTGGAAAAACAATATATTTCATTTTATTATGAGATTATTAACAGGGAAGCTATTATATTATGTGACTACGGACAGGAAAGTTGTTTTATTATAATATTATAGACAGGAAAGCTGTTTTATTATGAGACTATGGACAGGAAAGTCGTTTTATTGGGATTATGAACAGGAAAGATGTATATTATGAGACTACGGACAGGAAAATTGTTTTATTGTAATATTATGGCCAAGAAAGCTATGTTATTGCTACATCCTCTTGGTAAATGTTTTTGTTACTAGATGGACATCATTCGACAAACGTTTCAGAACAAATGTTATCATTTTTATGTCCATAAGTACTGTAGTTATACTAATGAATGACATATTTAAAAGTTATTCAACATGAAAAAGAAGCAACGTTTAATTTAATATTTTTATAGCCCATATCATTTATTTTGCTAAAATCATACGTGCCAAGTTTAGAGCGTTATAAAGATAGTAAAATAACATTCCATTTTGATGTCATTTGTTGTTGTTTTTCTATTTGGATTTTCCGCATTTAACCCTTTGAGTACAATTTTTGTATTCGGAAAATAGAAACGTTATAAGTATGTATAAATAACCTAGGATATATAAGGAATTATATGTGGGTTTTTGGAAAGTTTTTCCCACGTACAGTTTTTGAAATTTGCATATGGAACATAAGTGTCCCAACAGGCATTGTTGCTGGGCTACACGTTTCCAACCAGGCATTGTTATTGGGTTATATGTGTCCTAACAGACATTGTTGTTGGGTGATATATGTCACAACAGGCATTGTTGTTGGGCTGCATGTGTCTCAGTAACTATTTATAGAAATATGTTATATATATATATTTATGGAATACAAGATATGGATCTCGCAGGTCCTACACAAACATACGCTATTTTCATGGAATACAATTTATAGGTCACACCGGTCCTACACAAACATTCACTGGGACAAATGTAGCCCAAAACTACTGAAAAGGTTAAGTCCTGACTATAACATACGGGAAACTATTCATGGACTTGGTGCAGTATAGTTTCAACAGGCTAATTGAAGTCAGTTTACAGTTTATGAAGCACTAATCTTTTGGGACATTATTTTACTGTACCACATTTTAAAAGAAATATCGCTTCACAAAGTTTACATTTAAGAGCCATGTGAAGATCTTGTTTCTTTCTAAACAGCCTCTTAGTCTTCTTCCATCTGCCAAGTTTTGTGTACGTTTCTCAGGTATGAGATGTTTGAAACACGATATTTTGAAAAGTTCATGGCCTCAATGTACGCAGAAAGCGTCTAAGAAAAATACTTTAAAAACGTGAGGGTTTCTACTTATACATTAGTAACTCTTAGGGCGGTTATTAGCTCTCACACGTGAAGCAGAAGTGTAGCCATTAGCGTAGGTAATGAATCACCAGAAGAGTGCAATCAAGTCACATTAACCATAACTCGTCTCCATTAGGATATAGTTGTGCTTCTGGCACCCTGCACTTTCGAATCATGTAAGTTAACATTCGGTTAGGAAATTTTAACGGCTTGTTTTTGGAAGGAATTTCAGAGTGCTTAGAAGAGTGTGATTTTAATGTTTATGCACATTAAATAAATCACAACCTTAAAAGTTCTATTTATTTACAGGGCAAGTACTTTAAGCCTATACAGTAGCTTTAACATAACACCCATAAGAAGATTTCTTTATTTGTTTAACTGTTACTATAGTTACAAAGGTGTATTGCCAAAACTTGTAAGAACAAATTTAGAATGTTTTTTTTACAATAAGTATAAAATGCGTTGACAGTTAACAAACGTAAAAAATAATCCGACAGTAACCAGTTATATACCAACAATTACAGTTTTACATACCAAAAATTGCCAAACTAAGTTATCAAACCAAATATCTACCACTTGCGACAGTCTTGTTCGTACATATGTAATCCATGAAGAAAGGCAATAAGATATTCCGGATATAAATAATCATCACCTCCATTATTCCATTACTTACAGGACATGATAAACAACTATAATTGAGCACTTTCTCTCCCCAACCGGAAATCTTGCAATATATTCTACACATCATCAACAGTTGTAGAGCAGGAAGAAAGACTCAGATAATTAAATGTAAGCAAACTTTTAGTCCTCAGAAAAGAGCGTTTTTCACAGAGTCTTAGGACAGCAAAAAAAACCTGAATTACAGCCGTTTAACTTCAATGCGTTAGAAAAGTTCAAAAGGAAAATCGCAACTTTTGAGTTTTTATTGAACGTATTAAACTGTTCACGAAACTGTTTAGAAGTTTCAGTGAAAGTTGCGATTCTACCAAGATTCTTTTAGTCGTAGTGTAATTTTTGAAAACTTAATGTCAAATATTTTTCACTACCAATTGAGAGATTTTTTGTGCTATTAAACAAGTTATAAATAGACGCTTTATTCTTAATACGGGGGTTTTAAGTACTGTCACATAGCGAGTATATAGTTTCTTTCGTACTGGTAAAAAACCAGAGTACAGATTTTAGTGTTGTCAAATAAATAATATTGAAATCCACTTCAGGGTTTCATGAGGTATTTTGGAGACCTTTGATAGAAATGGTTGCTTTTTTTAATGTATATACATATATTTATTTATCTAGACATATATATGTATAATGTAAATGTTTTCACCACTTGCTTTTTCTTAAATCAATATAATTTGGCAAAAAAATTAGATTTGGCAGATATAAGAAGCTACATTATTAAGTTTGAATTTTTATACTTTTTTTCTTAAAATGGAATATTATTTTGTCAGATGGTTAAGTCAAAACAATCGTTAATGCTTTAAACTAGGTGAGATCTGAAACAAGAATATCCAGATATTTTCCTTTCCTTCCAGCCACTCTATCGTTTTGTCACCACGTATTGTTTAGTACAATTTTATGGCTCTCTCACAACTCTGAAAGTTTTTATCACGTGCTATTTTGTGGTATGTTAATCTTCTCGCCATCTGCTAAGCCTTACACACAGTCATATTTCTTGTTTTAAATTGTCGTTTGTGAAGGGAGTTACTGTTTTCGGTAATTATTAATACGCTTTAAAACTAAATTTAGTTAGTGAAAAATGTAGTGTGCATGAAAATGAATATATTTTTGAAGTATGAAGAATATTCTAGACAATATATCATGAAGATCGTAATTTTTATTCACTAAATTAGCCGCTACAGTTTTTGCGTTCAGCGCCATCTAGCATTAATATTACAAAATAATATTTAGGATGTTACCAAAGAATGCAAAGGTACTTCTAACAATATTTTTTTTAAACAAAAACAAAACAAGATAAAAAAATCGTTGTGACATAAATTATTCTAGTACAATTATTACTAACAAACTCGAACAGATGTCAGCACAAAATAGTTAATCAATCAACTTGTGTTTGGATAATAGAGTAAATTAAAATGATATAGATAGATTAGATCATTCATATTTAATAGATCTGACACAAGTGTAATGGGGCGATAAGTACCAGCACCGCAAATCAATGAAAAGATTATTCATATATATATTTATGTTTTAGCCAGAAACAAAACAGAACGTTTATTTCTTTAAGAAATTTCGCGTAAGCTACCCCAGGATTACTTGCACTTAGTCACCCCAATTTTAAAGAGAGTCTAGAAGGAAGTCAACTAGTCAACAGCATCCACCACCAGCTCTTAGGCTGACTACTCTTTTCTGATCGAATAGCGGGATTTAACCAAGTGAATAATGAAAAACCTCTGTCAGGAATGTTTTGAACCACTTGAACAGCTTAACTCTACTTATGTAAAATAATACACTAAGTTATTGTTAATAAAATAAAAAAGTATGTGTTCAATTGTTCCGCGTAATATTACAGCAGAGAGTGTCTAGGGGGGGGTCTTCTAGTTGTTTACTTATAGGGGCCTCAAAGAATGCAGGAGCTGCAACTGTGTAACAGCCGAGGACCTGGGGCTTGGTCCTAAAAGTTTTAATTTAGTGTCTTACTATTGTGTCTAAATGAAACGGCCCCCCAGTGGCACAGCGGTATATCTGCGGAATTACAACGCTATAAACCGGGTTTCGATACCCGTGGTGGGCAGAGCACAGATAGCCCATTGTGTAACTTTATGCTTAATTACAAAACAAACACAAACAAGACTGAGTATCATCAGCATACAAAAAAATACTAATTCTACGTATCTCACGAGTGACCTTGTGGTTCAGGCAGCTCCCTTGAATGCTTCACTTATACTAATTCTACGTATCTCACAAGTGGCCTCGATAAGTGAAGCATCCAGGGGAGCTGCCTGAACCACTACTCGTGAGATACGTAGAATTAGTATAAGTGAAGCATCCAAGGGAGCTGCCTGAACCACAAGGCCACTCGTGAGATACGTAGAATTGGTCCCTTGTGGTTCAGGCAGCTCCCTTGGATGCGTCACTTATACCAATTCTACGTATCTCACGAGTGGCCTTGTGGTTCAGGCAGCTCCCTTGGATGCTTCACTTATACTAATTCTACTTATCTCACGAGTGGCCTTGTGGTTCAGGCAGTTCACTTGGATAGTTTCGGCGTCGACCACCAGGTGGTGCCATAGTACAGTTACTATATATTTTTCTTGGATTGCGGGCAAATTCTAAAGAAAACTGGTCAAAAATTGATATATATCCTATTATAACTTCATTGAAATTTGTTTGCCCTTTATCTCCTCCTAAGTTTTAATATTTGGACCTATCAAATATAGCTTAATCAACTAGTTATTTTTATTTAA
>NW_013668144.1:62037-76082 GCF_000517525.1 Limulus polyphemus
CAGGCAGCTCCCTTGGATGCTTCACTTATACTAATTCTACGTATCTCACAAGTGACCTTGTGGTTCAGGCAGCTCCCTTGAATGCTTCACTTATACAAATTCTACGTATCTCACAAGTGACCTTGTGGTTCAGGCAGCTCCCTTGAATGCTTCATTTATACTAATTCTACGTATCTCACGAGTGGCCTTGTGGTCCAGGCAGCTCCCTTGGATGCTTCACTTATACTAATTCAACGTATCTCACGAGTGGCCTAAGTGGTTCAGGCAGCTCCCTTGGATGCTTCACTTATACTAATTCTACGTATCTCACAAGTGACCTTGTGGTTCAGGCAGCTCCCTTGGATTGTTCACTTATACGTACGCCATTGATTTAACCGTCTTTCTTATAGTGCAATCACGGCCCAAAATTTTGAAACATGTCTTTTGTGGCATTGGGACATGTACCATTAATAAACTGAAGATTTACGGTCTGGGCATGTTCACGTATGAGTTACACCCAGCTCAAAGACACAATGAAAATTGTAACAGGTGTGGAAGTTACAAAAAGCGACGTTTTATAATACCATTTATACGTGTAAATCATAACTGTTTTTTATTATTTTTAATGGGAAACATTGTTTCTGTTTTAGGATTAACTGTTTTAATAACACTTTCATTACCTTAAGAAAGTGTGTGCCTTGCAGCTGTAAAAGGGCTGTTCAGTTTTTATGACTATCTATTGAAACATGTTATAAATACATATGAAAAAAATGCATAAGCATATACTTGTTAATTGTTTTTAAATTTATCATCCGTATTATTATTGTGTGTAATGTTCTTCATCGGAGGTACCTCAGGTTATATGACTGTAAAAGCCATCAGAAACTAGAGGGGCACTCGGTAGAGTTCATACCTCCGCCACGTTGCGTTCATAATATTCGTCCCTAAAAAAATACGAATATGTGTCCGTATTTCTGCCTTTATCAACAGACACAGACCATTTTCGGTAGGACAAGGGCGAATAATATTCTACGTAGATCCACCAAGATTCATCAAAATCCGACCATTTTTGACTGAGTTATAGTACAAAAATAGTGTGAAAAATCAGTTCCCATGTTAACAGATAGAGTTTTTTTTTCGTGACCTTGCTGTGACCTAGACCCTCCAAAAACTAATCACTTCTAGCTTGAGTCATAGTCCATATGTAAACCAACTTTCATCAAAACCCATTCAACCGTTTTTCAGAAATATTGCTGACAAACACACAGAGAGGTGAAAACATAACCTCCGCCATCTTCGGTGGCGGAAGTAATTATAGAAACTAAGACTAATATGATAGATAATAGAGAAAAAGTCAGTTATACTCGTAAAAAAGTTTACCCAGGATATATTAAATCAAAATTAAAAATAATCATAAACAAACTACAATTATAAGTATAGCAATTATGAAGATGACACTTGTTTCTCAAGACGACGGATTTATGATCCTTCTTTGTGGATCCTTGTCATGTGGAATACAGTATATACGAATAATTAAGATTGGTCAAGTCCGTACACAGAATGTTTGTGAGATCAAACGCCAACACATATTGTGCGAAACACAATCAGCATCAAAACATGCTAATGCTATGGAGTCTGGGGGCATGCCACCCGAGATAATTTATACAATAGGTGCTATGAGATTAATCGTGGTCAGTATCAAAACATGCTAATGCTATGGAGTCTGGGGGCATGCCACCCGAGATAATTTATACAATAGGTGCTATGAGATTAAATCTGGGAACAATTTTTGCACGAAATATAGCTTAAAAAATTACATGGCTGTACACATAAAATTCACAAACATACAAAACGCTAAATACCATAAGCAGCTGAGCTATAACTATTGTATATAAGTAAACTTTTTTACATCGTACGTGTGTGTGTGTGGTTAAGAAAGCCATTTACAAATGTACAATCATGTTACTCACTATAATATTCATATCAAACAGTTAATCTAGTTATTAACGTCATATTTATTGAATGGTTTAATTTTACCGTATTAATTGCCAAACAGTAAACCTTGTCTGCTCCTATAATATTAAATTCTTACAGAGTTTTATAAAGTGGAGTTCGAGTAAAAGTTTTCACGTCTCTGAAGTTTACTAAATAAACTTTTCTAAGTTAAACTTTTACATTTGTCGCGTGTTAAAGTATACTACAGTTTCTTTCATCAATATGTAAAACGATTTATTAATATTACAATATTACAATTAGTCATTCACTAACTGCAAAGCATGTGAACTTACAGATTAAAAATAAAAAATGATGAAGCTCGAAAGTAGAACTATACTCAAAAGCCATTTGGATGGTACTAATTGGGTTGATATATTGTTCTATTTCATTGTATTATACCGCTCTGCCAAAAGTATCCAGACATGAGCATTACGCGTTACCCATTCAGCTTGCTCTGCAAGGGAATTAGACTAGTATTAATTCGGAGACAAAACAGATAGGTAGGTTAATAGTTTAAAAGGTGCTACGTAGACATGTAGTTTTACATTTTGTGAGGTACATTTGTAGTTTCAAAGTGTGTGGGGTAAATTTGTAGTTTCAAAGTGTGTGTGGTACATTTGTAGTTTCAAAGTGTGTGGGGTATATTTGTAGTTTCAAAGTGTGTGGGGTACATTTGTAGTTTCAAAGTGTGTGTGGTACATTTGTAGTTTCAAAGTGTGTGTGGTACATTTGTAGTTTCAAAGTGTGTGGGGAGGTACATTTGTAGTTTCAAAGTGTGTGGGAGGTACATTTGTAGTTTCAAAGTGTGTGGTACATTTGTAGTTTCAAAGTGTATGTGGTACATTTGTAGTTTCAAAGTGTATGTGGTACATTTGTAGTTTCAAAGTGTGTGAAGTACATTTGTAGTTTCAAAGTGTGCATGTAAGATGCTATGAACTTAAGAGATTATAAGCTGCTAATAGTATAAAAAATCGATACGTGAAATAATCTGGAACGATCTATATGAGGCAATAATTTGATAGTGTAACGTATATAAAATGTGTAAGTCAGAGAAAAAGCTGGGATGTAATAATGTCCTGGAAATCACCTGTTTATCATGTAATTCATTTACTTGGATGAATTGGAAGGACTAGGATACATAATCCGCATATCCCCCCCCTTCCCCACACACACTCACTTCAGGAATGGTGGTCAAATATGGATCCCGAAACAGGCAGACGGATAACTTGACTGTGATTGTATTGTGTCAAATGTAAAAAAATAAATACAAAAAAAATATTTGGGTGGAGATGATATGGTATGGGCTACATTCTGCAAGTTGAGCATTTGATAAACATGTGAAATGTTTTCACATCTAAGCGTATGAATCTGAAGAGATCTTAAATAAACATGTTCCAGTGACTATGTCCGAACCTTTTGGTTCAGTTCTGTGTTCTAGCGTTCTCTGCCATGATGCACACAACATTAATTCTTGGTTTCAACGTGGGCCTAACAATGTAAATATCTTGGAATGGTCCCCCTCCCCCAAAATAAACAATAACTCCATTTGAGGTAATTCAAAAGGCTCTATTGCAGCCTTCTAGTCGTCACTAGTTAACCGACCTATTCAAACAGTACTGGAAATACACCGTACCCTAGCTGACAGGTAACTATGGCGCCACACCCTATTAGGTCAGTGATCTACAAGTCCAGATAGCTTTGGTAGGGTAGAGCCATACGTGTATATTTGATTTAATATTTTTTTCCGGTTATAATTCTGAACATAATCAGAAATCACATTACTAACAGATATTTGTTTTGATTGTATTATTATCGTATAAGAAGATGATTATTTGGAGAAAACAAACAATCGAAAGAAATAATAACGAACATTAAAAAAAGGTCAGTGGTATCTTAAACGTTTAAACCGTAACATTAAAAAAGGTCAGTGGTACCTTAAACGTTTAAACCGTAACATTAAAAAAAGGTCAGTGGTACATTAAACGTTTAAACCGTAACATTAAAAATGGGTCAGTGGTACCTTAAACGTTTAAACCGTAACATTAAAAAAGCTCAGTGGTACATTAAACGTTTAAACCGTGTCGGCTAAATTTTAAAGAGGAGAAATAAACTCGTATTTTGAAAGACTACTTAGTATGAGGAGAAACCCATCAGGATAGAATTCTCGTCCCTAAAGTTCCAGAATAATAAGAATTAATAGAAGCCTATAGTTAAAGAGAAAATAACAACAACGAGAAGATCCTGACCTTAAATCAGGCAAACATGATATTTACCATTTTCTTCTAATTGTGTTTTATACAACCTCCAAGTTTCTACCAAGTCGCCTTCTTACGCCTAATACTCACCATAGTATGTCCTGGGAATGTGTAACTACGTATTACCATTTTCTTCTAATTGTGTTTTATACAACCTCCAAGTTTCTACCAAGTCGCCTTCTTACGCTTTGATTTGTAGGTATAAGGCTAATACTCACCATAGTATGTCCTGGGAATGTGTAACTACGTATTACCATTTTCTTCTAATTGTGTTTTATACAACCTCCAAGTTTCTACCAAGTCGCCTTCTTACGCTTTGATTTGTAGGTATAAGGCTAATACTCACCATAGTATGTCCCGGGAATGTGTAACTACGTATTACCATTTTCTTCTAATTGTGTTTTATACAACCTCCACGTTTCTACCAAGTCGCTTTCTTACGCTTAGATTTGTAGGTATAAGGCTAATACTCACCATAGTATGTCCCGGGAATGTGTAACTACGTAGTAAAGTATAATGTCCATGAGAAACTGTGATACGTTTTAGAAGAACAGATGGTTCCATTTCCAACCTGTACGTAGATCACCTGCACATTGTACAGTCATGAATTTAACCAGAGTGACATAAACGGAACCATGTTTTTTATTTGACGTTTTTCTTTTTTTGTGGGGGCAAGAAATAACACGTAGAACATACAGTTTAAGCGCTGCTGTCAGCAAAGATCAGTTTTGAAGGTGTAGAGATTGGACATACTGTATTATTTGCTGTAAATATTTTGTTTAAAAAGATATAATTCATTTTTAAAAATTAAAAAGAAGCTCCATTGAAAAGTTTTGAGCTCTAAATAATGTGAAATTAGTAAAATAATTTTAGAGGTTGTTTATTTTTAATATGTCTAAAAATTCACAAAAATAGTCAATTAAGGCGTAATATTTATGATAAACATTGCATAGACTTAAACGTTTTTTTTTTTTTTTTATTTGTTTTTGTTTTCACGTTCTTCTTAGTATTTCCATTTTGGATTTCAAATCAGAAGTATGTAGAAATAGCATTTCAGATCTATATTTTGTCTTCCACGAGTCACTGCCCATGAGGCCTTTCGTTCAATATAGTATTTTAAAAATTACTGTTTAAACAATTAAACCTATAGTTCAGGCAGAATTGCGGACCAGATGAAAGACAATTTGTCGGCAACAAACGCCAACTGAAGCGACTACCCTTAACCGAATGGCAGAGTTGATATTCATTCTTGTAATGTACGCAAAGCTAAAAGTGAGAAGCTTGTTTTGTAACATCACGTCTCGAACCCAAGACTCTTAAAACTCCAGTCGGATACACTAATCATTAGGCCACACTCGGACCCACAATATATAATGAGTTATAAGTTGAGCTGCAATAAAATATTAAAGGCTCTGAGTTCTTTTTTGAGTTGTTTGTTCAGTCTTTAAAAAAAAACTACTTTCTTTCTCATTAAATTATACACTTTGGAAAAGATTTAACTTTGGAATTATTTTAAAGGCCACAAATAGTAAAAATAAAGTAAGTTAAAAGGAAGGTAATTCAAAAAGAAGAATTATTACGTCATTGAATATATAGATATTATTTATGTTTACTGGGTTTCAAAAAATTTGCTGTAAGTTCTGGATTTCTTCAGTTTCCGCTCAAGATCACAAGCATTTTGTCAACCACGCGGCTGTGAAACCTTGGGCACTTCCCCCTGCTTAACAGACCGTAAAGCTGCGGGAAACCAAGGCGTCAAACCAGGATAACAAATGACTGTCAAGTCTTGTCTTTAACTGGAGGCATGACAGAAGAATTTCGGAATTCGAGCTTTCAAGTGTAATTGATTTTGACTGATTGTGTTTTTTCTAATTGGGAGAAGCCTCTGAAAGACCTCGTGTGATCTACAATTTAGTGGGTGCCGTGTTTTCTAGAAGCTTGTGAAGCAATAAAAAGCACACACTGCACTTAGTGGAAGTTAAATGAATCACATCAAAAACATTCACAACATTGGGTACTTTCTAATTCTTCATTCGTTGGAAACATGCGAGGATAATTAAGAGTTTTGGCCAATGAGTTTTAACACTTGAATTGAAAAAGTGACAACTGTCCACTTCTCCACTTCTCAACCGCAGGGATGAAACTATTGTTTTCTTTTTATCAGAATTGTTATTGTTTTTAGCGCAAAGCTACACAATAGGCTATCTGTGCTTTGTCCACCACCAGAAATCGAACCCCAGATTTTAGTAACTTAAACTTACCACTGACCTACTGGGGGGCTTATGCAGAATTACTTTGTACGTTATGTACATCTAGTTTTGAAAGTATGTGTAATTACTTAGTGTATTATTTGCCATTGTATGAGTTGTTGATATGGGAAATAATATCTTTAAATAGCAAAATAGTGGTTGTATTATAATCGTGCCCCTAGTGGCATAGCGGTATGTCTGCAGATTTACTATCCTACAAACCATACCCGTGGTGGGCAGATCACAGATAACCTATTGTGTAGCTTTGTGTTTAACTTGAAACAAACAAATTTAAAACCATGCTATACTCTCACTTCACTTTCCTTTTTATGCCCATACTTTATTTAGCTTGTATCTATTCCTATCAATAAATGACTAGTAGAAATGCAGACATCACAAATTGTTTTGTTTCTTATTGGCAGCATATTACTTTCCTCCTTCACCTCTCTCCGTTTATTCCTTTTCTCTCTCATCTTTTAGTCTTTGTTTTTTTCACTGAACTTCTATTTTTGTATATTCCTTTCTCAAACTGACACCAAACCAGTTCCTTTCTTTCTGACCTTACTCTTGTTTCCTCTTATATCGGATTATAACGTTTCATAACAGTAGGGGTTTTTTATTCTCCATACTGGCTGAACTTAGAAAAGTGACCGCTATACTAGCTCACTCCAATAATTTTATAATGACTTAGAGTTCTGTAGCCCCCTAATTCCTTATAGACTGACCAGACTCCGACCGCTGTTTCACACTTTCTCAACTCCAACCCATGTTATCTTACACCTAACTTTATAACAGGTTATATTTTTTATTACCAAATCCTATAGTATCATAATTATTATTCTAACAAACTTTAATTTCCTGTCAAAGAAGTAACACACATTGACACGCACATCACAGTCGTGTGTGAACTTTCCCTAAGACCATACATAAATAAATATATTTTTGATACTTGTCTTGTTCTGCATCTTGCATTAGTGCCTATAAAGAGTATTGAAGTTTAAAAATATCTGTTCATGATAATTAAGCTAACCTTCCTTGGCGAAGTTTAGTAGTTATATTTAACATAGAAGACCAGACGTAAAGGAATGCACCTCTTTCTTCACCGACTGTAGCAAAAATTAAAAATAAATGCACGGAGATCACCATACTGTTGTGAGGTATTACACACATTTTACTCACTAAATAGTGAGCCAGTATTTAACCCTAACCGTGCCGACATATATATATACATGAACAGTTGTTGAATGACTGTTCTCAATTCTTAAATTCAGTCAGACAAGCGTTTTTTTCGCCTGGTTTTTGTACATTTGAAATAAATGGAAGTTGTCTATTTCTAATGAGTTTCTAAGGGCGTGCATCAACTATTCCAATAGGATCACACATATTTTGTTAGTTTAGTTTTACTTCACTTACTAGGATGAATTAATCACACTGTTTAAATCTAACCAAAGCACAGATAAACGATTGCAATGTTTCATTTAATATTATTTTATCACATTTATAATATAGGAGTTCATAAGACAGGCAGCGTTATTTCCAGTCATTGATAGTCTTCGCAGATATCGCTGTCTGCAAAACGTGTTTTTTCTTATATCTTGTAAAGAAATATTAAAAATGCTTTAATCTACTTTTTCGTTATCACTATACATAATTTGACGTTCTTTGCAATATTTTTTACCGACATTAAATACCAATGTGCGTGTGTGTATTATAATTTGTATTAATGTCTAACAATATATTTGTTTCTCTATTAATACACGATATTTCAGAAATTAGATAATATAATAGTTCTGTAAAAATGTGGTTAAATCAAATACTAACATTACAATTCGAAGGTATCTGAAAGAAAGATATAAGTTTGGTTACAATTGAACTAAGCTATCATCTTCTGAACTTGAAGTTTTAGGTTACAATATGTTTTCTGGTTTATGTTTTTTATTTGCTTTTACACATACACACTTTTAGCCTGTTTCTTACAAAAACTTAAAAAAGTCCAATTATTATTCCACAGTAAACTGCACACGTGTATATGTGAAACCAATATTAAAGAAAAGAAAAAAAATCTGTTTATCTGTTTAATGTGTTTCATAACTTTTTACTTAAAAAAAGAAAGAGGCAAGTGTATGTTTGTTTGTTGTTAAGTGCTAGCTACACAATGGATTATCTGTGCTTTGCCCACCACAGGTATCGAAACGCGGTTTTTAGCGTTATATGCCTTTAGAGTTACCGCTGAACCACTGGGGCATTCGACGATTATGGAAAAATAAAATAAAATAATATTATATTATCAAAATTACCAAATTAACCTTTATGGAAGTTCCATTGAAGATATTTTTACATGTTGGCAAAAATAATTATGATTTAGTTTGTAGACATGTAGTTATATATACGATACCAGTTAACAACCAGGTGAACTATTATAAAAACTGTTCTTGTTAATCGCTAGACAGGTTTCTTTCTCAAGGAAAACTCCCAGTACAAAAACGGAGAAAAATATTTAAATTTGGTTACACAAAATGTTCCAATACACATAGTTTATTTATTTTACCAGATAATGATTGTTCATATTTATTTTTATGTTGATTTCATGATTGGATCATTCCACTGACAGAATCTCATGCACTTTATTTCTGTAGCCATCTTAACTTTAACGACATTCTCAGATGTTGACCATGAAACCGAAGTGGTTGCTTTAGCCCCAAAGCCACAATGGGCTGGCTATCTGCTGTGTCCACCGTGTAGAATCAAATCCCGGATTTTAGCGTTGTAAGTCCGTAGTCTTACCGCTGTCCCCCCAGGGGACAACCGAAGTGGCTTATCAAGAGCTGTTTGTCTAGAACTGGTATCTAAGTATTAATAGTTGTAGTTGTAGAGAGTTTAGTTAGAATGTGTATATACAGTGTTTAATACGTTATAATAAAAGGATTTTGAATGTTTAAATCAACACGTCACGGGACAGCCACAGCTGAAATAAAGTACTGGTGTATCGGAATGTATCAGAGTTACATTTAAACATTGTTTGGTGTTTTTTAAATTGTATGATACCACCAAAGACTGAGCACTTTCAAAAAGGGTGTGCAACGGCCCTTTTCGACGCAATATATTCATATTCAGATCGGAGATTTAGAATTTCCAAGTCGGGGATACCCCTTATGCTTAATAGCATTAGAAAACAAAGGAATGTAGTTCAACTTGGGGCACCAGGACCCTCCAGAAAGAGACCTGCAACAAGTCCTCCCTCTGCAAAATGCAGCGTCTTTGTAAAAAGTGAGAATCAATAAACACAAATGTCAGTGACAAAAACCGTCTACGTTTTCCTGGCAAGTGTATGAAACATAACCAAAAAGGACCTCTGTCTAGAAACGAAGCCAACAGGATATGTGTTCACCAAGATAAGGCTTCCAGTAAAACCTTCCACTCTTTCGCCAAATGTATCAAACAGCTGGAAAATGAAAAGGGTATTCAGGCTATTCCATATGAAGACAAGTCGGTCAAGTCACTGGATACAGTTAATGGGGACTTTTGTATGATCGTATTGTTAAAATTTGCCCAGAGAAACTATTGTCCTCGTATAATAGATGCATTATGGAAAGCAAGCAGAGAGGAGTGGCGTGTTTTGGATATGACAGTCTTTCGCTGGAGTGTCTTGCAGTGGAAACTGAGCTACAAAACTGTTGTCAAGATTCACGGTCGTCAGATAGAGAACGGCTGGACGTGACCACGTGCTCATCTGTCTTTCTTGCAACCAATAAAATAAATTCTTCAAGCGATATTATAAGATCTGAAACAGTTTGATGATGTTATAGATGTGGAGTATATGGTTTATGGATACATCAAAAACAAAGATTTAAGGGTTATCTGGTAACGAACAGATGGCGAGATGTCATACACTAATCTTTCAGTTTCATAGTACATATGATCCATATATTTACAAATAAACCAGTACATATATGTATTGAAGACTTAGACCTGGAAGTTTTGCAATGCTCTTTTTTTTTCAGTAAAGATAATGAATATTGTTTGTTTGTTGTTAAGCGCAAAGCCACATAATTGGCTATCTGTGTTCTGTTCACCATAAGTATCGAAACCCGGTTTTTAGCGTTATAAGCCAACACACATACAGCTTCGCCACTGGAGAGCGATAATGAATAGAAGCTGAATGAACAATAAACACGTTGATTAATTAGATACCGTTCCTTATCTTATTATTATATATGTGTTTTTTTTAGTTTAGAAGTTTATATTTAAATTATATCAATTTATACACTGTTAGAATATGCAAATGGTTACAACATAACGGTTAACAGTTTCGATATAACAAATCTTCACCATATTCAGTCTAGAAAATCGGAAAAAATGTACATTATAAATTGAAGTTCAAACTGTAGTAATAAGCTAAGTTAATTTATCAACGAATGTTCTTTGAACAGAAAACCCTAGTTAATTTATCAACGAATCTCCTTTGAACAGAAAACCCTTATTATATTGCCCTCCGGTGGCTCAGCGGCAAATCTGAGGGCTTATACCGCTAACAATTGGGTTTCGATACCCGTATTGAGCACAGCACGGATAACCCGTTGTGTGGGTTCGTGCTTAACAATAACAAACAATTTTATTTATTCATTTCCAAATGAACATAAGTTTGTGCGATTTGGTGGCTCTAGTAACTTTTTATTCAACAAATGTGTAAAAAAATCTCTGATTTTTCATTACTTATTAAAAATTGAAGGATAAGGTTTAGTTAAATACAAATATTATATTTTTTACGCCGTATGTGTTATGATTAAGCTATGAAATAATGCTTTCTCAACAGCAACTTAAGACTCAGTATTTTGTGTCATGCGTGACGATAACCGTGTTGATAACTCAATAAGATGACAACCATCCTGTTTGAAGATGGTTTTCTCGTCTTAAAGTATTTCCAAAGAAAAGTCGGTTTTACAACAGCTAAAACCGTTTTGTTGAGGTTGAATTTTGGGTCGTAAAACGATTTTATTCATATTCTTGACGTACTTAATATCTCAAAAATTCTATATCACACGCAGTTCTTCGAATGATAATAATTTGGAGAATGTTTTTTTTATATAAAAAATAAAAGAACTACACTTTCACTCGCTATTCTATTTGACAGTGCCCAGAATCCCCAGTTGGTGTCTTGAAAAATCAGAATAGAAAACCATGATCAGTATTATACTGAAAGGCCAAAAATGCACGCACCTATGGGTCCGAACCCCGAATATTTTAAATACTTAGCGACGTCTCTGTCACAAGATAACACTTTACAGAATATTGTATTAAAGAATCCCCAGTTGGTGTCTTGAAAAATCAGAATAGAAAACCATGATCAGTATTATACTGAAAGGCCGAAAATGCCCGCACCTATGGGTCCGAACCCCGAATATTTTAAATACTTAGCGACGTCTCTGTCACAAGATAACATTTTACAGAATATTGTATTAAACTTCGAAAGAAACATTTTAGTTACATTTTTAACATTATGTAAATTTTTATACATTTTACATTGCATTTATTAACAAAATGTAATTGTACTTTCGTGTACGTACTAGGGGGGGTGATAGAGGGGTTGAGCGAAACACCCTATTTTTGTGATTTAAAAAAAGTATATTCTTGTATAATTATAGCGCAGCTACTTATGTTATTTAACGTTTTCTACATAGTCTACATTCTTCTGATGAAGCATTAGTATTTTTTGGCTTGAAATAGTCGTATACAATGGCTTCTGTTGACACTTTGTAATTGGAATCTCGAAGCCGTATTGCTACTGTCAGGTTTTGTAGGGCGGATTCTTTACAGTAGGTGTCTGTTACTTGTTGGCAGTGTTGAGGTATAGACAAACCAAAGAAAGACTGAGTGCTCTAGCTTTCATATATAATCATTATGACACTACTATCAACAATGAAACTGTATGTATGTAAGTTATTTATGGAAAAGCACCCCAGAAGAATGGAGCATGTTAACATGTTATTTTAGTAGTGCATACATGTACTTATATGATAACCAATGATATACTATTGTTGTACAGAGTTGTTTAAATTAGTAATATAATTTAACAATTAATAACTACTCTGCATTTAGGTAGTACAGTATTTTACTATAATAAAACATGCATATTTATGATAATTTAAGTCTAGCTACCCATGCTGTGTTGCAACAGAATGATGATTTATTGACTTTTCATTGGATATTTGTTGATTTTATGTGAACAGCCATACAACTGTTTAAGTTATATTTCATGCTAAATTGCTTCCAAGTTAAATCTCAGATCCCCGTAGCTTTAGCGTGTTCTTCATGCTGATTGTGCTTCGCATAATATGTTCTGACTTTTGATCTCACAAATTAGAACCCCCCTTTCAAACATTCTGCGTACGGCCTGACTTTTATATGAATTAGATGCTTGCATTATAAAGTGTACAGCATGTGAGTGGGGGTAGTTTGGGTTAGTTTTACAACAGCAGTTTCTTATTACTGCTTAAGTTAGAGTTATTTCGACTCAACGAAATCTGAACTTTGGAAACAGCTATTTGTGGGATAATAGATTTATTTCTGTAAAACGTTTCGTCTCTAACTGTGAAACATGATCACGTACAACATTTAACGCAGAACTTGAAACAGCTATTTGTGGGATAATAGATTTTTTTCTGTAAAACGTTTCGTCTCTAACTGTGAAACATGATCACGTACAACATTTAACGCAGAACATACTCAAATTGCAAATACATCCAATTAAATAATTTGATACTTGCTCCCTCTGGTTATAAATGTAATTAACTTAATACAAATATAATAGGGCTTCTGGTGTTTTATTAATGTTAGGTTTCAGTTCTTAGTACTTTCAGTTTTTTTTCTTATGTTTGAATTTTTCTCTATATTCAGTACTGTAATATGTTTAAAGTTTATTTCGTATTGTTGTTCATTCATATGTTCATTTACGTTTGGCTCTTTTCGTTTTTCATGTTCCTTGCATCTGTTCGTTATGTCATTACCTGCTTCTTCTATATAGAAACTTTCGCAGTGTAAACATTCCATTTTATACACTGTGACATTCTCATATTTTTCATTATTGTATAACTTCGGTAGTAAACTTTTAATTTTTTACGTTTTTACGTTTAATTTGTATTTTTTTGCTTACTTTCTACCATAATCTGTTCAGTTTTCTTGTTGTTCCTATATGTGTTCAGTTCTCTTGTTGTTCCTATATGTGTTCAGTTCTCTTGTTGTTCCTATATGTGTTCAGTTCTCTTGTTGTTCCTGTATGTGTTCAGTTTTCTTGTTGTTCTTGTATGTGTTCAGTTCTCTTGTTGTTCTTGTATGTGTTCAGTTCTCTTGTTCTTCCTGTATATGTTCCTGTATGAGTTCAGTTCTCTTGTTCTTCCTGTATGAGTTCAGTTCTCTTGTTGTTCCTGTATGAGTTCAGTTCTCTTGTTCTTCCTGTATATGTTCCTGTATGAGTTCAGTTCTCTTGTTCTTCCTGTATATGTTCCTGTATGAGTTCAGTTCTCTTGTTCTTCCTGTATGTGTTCCTGTATGAGTTCAGTTCTCTTGTTCT
>NW_013668144.1:76756-84350 GCF_000517525.1 Limulus polyphemus
ATTTTCCTGTATGAGTTCAGTTCTCTTGTTGTTCCTGTATGAGTTCAGTTCTCTTGTTGTTCCTGTATGAGTTCAGTTCTCTTGTTGTTCCTGTATGAGTTCAGTTCTCTTGTTCTTCCTGTATATGTTCCTGTATGAGTTCAGTTCTCTTGTTCTTCCTGTATATTTTCCTGTATGAGTTCAGTTCTCTTGTTCTTCCTGTATGTGTTCATTTTTTCTTGGTTTGTTGTTTTCTTGATTTTGTTATCAGTTATGCTTACAGGATACTCATTTTTTGTTTTGAAACATTCTCTTATGTTTTTAATTGCGTTTTTCACGTTTTCATTGATGCATAGTCTCTTAAAACGATACAAAAAATTAGAAAACTGTTACGAAGTAACAAACAAATTGAAAAAGAAAACTAATAGCAGTATATGTAGCTTCAATATAGAATCAAGGTACATTCAAGTATTGATGGAAGAAGCCATTGTAATAGCATTAAACAATGAAAACGAAGATAAATAAGTTTAGAAGATATGAAACAACTATTGGAGTTAAGAATTTACAATTGTTTTATGTTGAAGTGGTAAGCCCATTATCTCCACTATTATCAACGCTATTCCTCATCAGCATTAAGACAAACGCCATTAATACAGCTATATTTCCACCACTGAAGATATGTTGATGACATATTATGTTGTTTTAAAAGAAAAAATAAGTGATGTGATTTTTTGAACACATTAACAAACAACATAAAAGCATAAAATTCGCAAAATAAAAAGAGGGAAATGGTTATATAAATTTCCTAACGTGAACATAAAGAAAAAAAAAACATTTAGTTTGAAAATTCACCAAAAGAAGACTTGCGGTTGGACTTATGTAAGCTGGTTTTCCGCTTACGATAAAAAGTACAGGCCGGAACATTAGAAAGATGTATAATAACAGCAATGATAACTATGGTCCAATGAAAACGTTAAAACCTTAAATATTGTATAGGACCATGTCTCACTGTTAGAGACGAAACGTTTTACAGAAACAAATCTATTATGCCGCATATAGCTGTTTCAAAACTTCAAATTAATAATGTTCGCAAGGTGGGTACCTCTTAAAAAGCAAATAATTAAATTTGAACTCAGTTTAACATACCCAGATTGGTTTTCCTTTAACAAAGTCTGTTTGAAAGAGATCCATGCTGTAACAAAAACAAATTTCTTTGTCACTCAGTTAAGTTGTGACTTTGTAGTACAATAACTGTTTTCCTTTAAGTCGTAGTTTCATGTTTCAACACAACATTGTTTTCAGGTTTTACAACACGAGTTAAAAATCTTAATTTCGGATCGCAAGTAGTTTTTCTTCAAACGGTAGAAATCCACTGTGGTTGTAAGTGCGACCAAAGCCTTTTTGCTCTACTTTTTCCGGTAGCTGACGTGATACATTCTCTGAGATTTCAACTGCTGGTAGACTACGTGCAGGAATTAATTACAGTTCCTACATAACAATACCAGCTCCGGTTCTTTAGACTTATTTAGTCATTGCAGCAAATTTTGGACTTAGCAATATCCAACCGGGCATGAATTTTTGGGTCTGGCTAGAATACAGAAGGAACAAAAGATATGTAGTTGTTTTGAAAATAAACTACGCGTCTTTGTTCAGGAGACAACAAAGGGTTCTTTATCACAGTTAACAGATGCATCTGTGTAGGAAGCCCTGCTGGATTGGTAAAATAAATCCATGATAAAAATCTACATTTCACTTGAAGATCGTCTATCACGACTCTTTCACTAGTTAATCACCCTATTAAAGATTGAAAATGTGCCAGTCAGAAGAGTACACTATCAGCATCGTTTTGTTATACAGATTACACAATCTGCTGATGCTGAAATGGGGACACCACTAAAGTGGCCCTTCCTATTGTAGAATTTATCTAACAATATTTTTTTATTTTATGACAATGATCTTAAAATGCCTTTACTCAATACAAAAGTTCGCGACTATCATTTGTTTGTTTTAACGTAAAGCTAAAGAATGGGCTATTTAACGTAAAGCTAAATAATAGGCTATCTGCGCTTTGTCCACCATATGGAATAGAACCCCGGATTTGAGCCAGTGGGGACAACTAATACCATATAAATAGTTCGAAATTTTCTTCTTCTTCATTACCTATAAAATTTTGCTACTAATATCATTACGCCTAAGTTATACCATAATAAAATGTGCTTAAGTATTGTTATTTTAGCAGGCAACTAGACATATTGTTTTTTCGAACGGTATAACTTACATATTCAAATGATATTTTAACATATACTCCAGAGAAAATATCCTCAGATGGATCAGAAGTAAGTTTAAACCTAAAACGCTAAAATTCGAGGTTCGATTCCCCACGATGGACTGAACGCAGATAGCCCTTTGTGTATCTTTGCGCTGAAACAAACGAACAAAAATTTAGAACGTTTGTGATCTTGGAATTCTTCGTCTGTTTTGTGTACAAGTCGTTCATCAGACGAATGTAACTAGATTTTGGTAAATATAATGGAAAATACAAAAACAAAAATGTAAAGCTACCCTATGCGAAAAAGATATTTAATAAACTCTATCCAAAAGACCTTCATAGGTTTATGTTATCAGAGCGTCTAAACTATGACTTGATAGATTTTTGGCAACTACAGTATAAATAGAAAGTAGGCGATGAACATACGTCATCAAGAAAAAAACCTTGGACATTACTTGAATAATGGCTTGAATTCGTTCTTACAATGACGTTGAAACAAACCAAAGCCGATTTTAGCTTTCCCCAGTAGGTAATGTTATGATATTCAGGTACAGTAATGTTCAACAGAAAGCTATATGTAGATTCCGCAAGACGTAGATTCTGGAAATGTCATACAGAGAATAAATGAACACGGTCTGCAACGGAAAACAACCAACAGAAACGAACAATTAAAATATATCTGTATTCAGAAATAACGTTTCTTTAACTACTGGTCGGCTTCTAGTTGCGTTGTAATTCTTAACTGACTGCTTTAACAGAGAATTATTTTATTTATTTATTTCGGAATTTTTGCGAAAAGCTACACAGAAAACTATCTGCATGTAACCGCTCCTTATTTTGAATTGACAGAGTACATAGATGTAAGGCAATTAATCAACAACACCACCACTAATTCTTGGGCTATGACCATCAATTTATAGTACACCCACGACTCCAAAGTGCGAAGCACAGTTTTGCGGCAATGATGTGCGAACCATGAATCCTTTGATTCACAATCCAGATACAATAACCTCCAGATCGTGCTAATCCCGAGGCAGTAAGAAAGCTCCTATACATCTATACTAGACGAAGCCAGAATCAAGCAATAGATATGAAGAATAAGGGAGAGAGGGAATCGTGTAGATATCCCATTTGTATGTTAGACCAGAGTTCCAAGGCAGTGCCTCACAACCTTTATATTCCTATGTCAATGATTACTGCAAAAAAACATATTAAAGGGAGACAAATCCTTAACTAATGCTAACTTGAAATTAGCGTAACCTCACTCCTAGAGGCCAACACAGAAATAAGGTCAAATAGGTATATATATCAATGGAACAGATGTTGAAGTATATAACCTTTATCTAAATTCTAAAGTAAGGGATTAGTATAAGATTACGATTTCCAGTTTACCAAGAAGACGCTAACTATATGCAGAACACAAACGAAAATTTAGAAAATTATCTAAATACATTTGAATAAATATGTATCATAAACTAGTTATAGAATGATAAAATATTGATATTAATATAATCACTTTACAGTTTACCCCCATTCGTTATCTCAGGGGTAAGACTGAGGACTTGTAAAGCTAAAAACTAGAGTTTGATATTTATGGTTGGGCAGATATCCCGTTTTGTAACTTTGTGCTTCACACACAGGAAAACATTCCTTATCTCATGGTCATCCTAGACCTGAACTTCTTGATCAAGCATTAAAAGGCTAAATTTCAAAGTTAACTAAGAGATCTTAATGTACAATAATCGACATTTTCAGGTCACATGAATGATATCACGTCATGAGATCTACACAAAGACAACAGAGGGCAACATTAAAAGCCTCCAACTGCCAGCTAAAAGTACATAAAATAAATAAGCAAAATAAATCGAAGTAGAATATACTCAAAATAAAATGAAACGAAGGTACAAAGTTTAAACAAAAATAAAAATAAACCATAATGAAATAGCATTACTATTCCTGCCAACTATTACCATATGAAAACAAAGAAAATATTTAAAATAAATTATACAGAATTTAAAACAAATTCATTACAAATTGGTTAAATAAAGTGAAAACGATGTCCAAATAGGATTACATTACAAGATAGTCAAACCTAGGCACAGTATGACATACAAGATAGTCAAACCTAGGCACAGTATGACATAATAAATTACCACTGAACATAAAATTAAAGAAACATATATTCTTGAAATTGTTGATCTTGTAGTGGGTGTGGGATGTTCATGAATATAAATATCTCTCCTGGATCTAATTGTCGCTCTGCAGGAAAACCCTCTATAGAATTGCATCCTGGTCTGTTATTATTTATGTCAACAATCATAGAAGTGTAATATGTCATCAACAGCTAAGAAAGCGACAGTTGAAAGATGTATTGTTAGTCACTATGGTTATCACTTGAGGTTTTGAGCATTATAAATGTATCCATAATGCATTGAATTAAACGCCTTCAGCAGGTATACAGTTGGAAAAAATTAAATTGACTCACAAGTGATCATAATTTCTTCCTCTACTGAAAAGGCATTTTATTTTTCTGTAAGAACTCTGACTTTTGACGTACTTAAAGACTACTTACAGTGTAATTGCTTTTAATAAAACTGCCTTTATCGAAATATGAAGTTATCTTTACATAGTAATCAGTATCAAACAAATTTCACCAAAGAACTTTATGTCACACTGACATCTTTAAAATTACATTGGTTTTGTTTAAATTGTCTTGCGTTTGTTTGTTATTAAGCACAAAGCTACACAATGGGTTGTCTGTCCTCTGCCCACCACATGTTATTAGCATACAGGTTTAAATTGTCCTCTAATGTGTGTACTTAAAGATTACTTGCAGTCCATGTTCCTTTACTAAAACTGCCTTAATGAAGACAAATGAAGTTATTTTAATACAGCAGTCAATTGCAAACAGCTTTTGACATAGTGTTGTATATAACATTGAAGTTTGAAAGTTGTCACATCACTCAAAATCCCTTATTTTAAGCCTTGTCTTTAGATATTTTGGGCATTTTACATAGTTCTCTCGTATGTGCAATATATCTACCCAACCATCCTGTAAAATCCAAACCTGGTGATACGATACATAGTTGCATCGATTTACTTGCAGGATTGTAAGTTTTCTCAGGAAGTTTATTCAGGCAATTCTCAGAAAGCAAGGATTGTAAAGGCTTTCTGTATAATGGTTTGTCAGATCTCCCGGTAATCATCAACTGCTTAGACCAAATGTAATATCTTTAGGGGTCAAATTTAACATTGCCATATGTCGTAGCTGTGTTCATATCAAGTTTTGTGTGGTCTGCTTTGTGGTAATTCCACTACAACTCAATTTGACAGATTGAGCCATCATTGCAAGACATCACATATCACTCTAAAGCTTGGAAAGTAAAAGTTGTAATACTGTTAATCTTTCAACTAACCAACTTTTCTAACTGAGTAACAGCCAAGTAGCTATCACACAATGTCCAAACAACATCTTACTATGAACTACCACTTGATAGCTCAAAAACCAAGAAATACCATGTCCTCTCATTATTGGTTCTGTAATTAACTGACCTTCCTGCCTGTAGATCAAGCAATGAATCCCATCTACGATGATTAGGAGGTCTGCAGTGGCATCTTTGCCAATAATTTAGTGCACAGACTGCTCCTTTACTGCCATTTCCTCATTTGAACAGCCACACTTGTACTACCAGCCTCTTCCCTCTCATCAGCTGAGACAAGACCATATGAGCATAGTACTGTCACAATCATAGCCAACCTACTAATTCACCTCTGATTCCTCCTGGATAACCAGTTTTTAAGGGGTTAAATTTATGTTGTAGAGCTTAAGTTTGTTAACCTGTTCATAGTACTTTTGCACATCATAAGACCATTGAAACTTATAACTCACCTCACTGAGCTGTTGAAAGACAGGATACAGACCAATTCAGCCAGAAACAAATTGCATATATGCTACAGCTATCTACCAAACTAAACTCAATCATCAGGCCTGAGCTTTTATTCCATTATGGTTACAGATTTCTATGGATGGGCAGTTGAGCATAGTGTACATCTCATCAACATTAGCAGCTGTGTTCTACATATAGTGCATGGTACGTTCCAGAAGGGAGTGGAAGTAACTGAATCAGTGGAAGGTTTGCTTCATGCATTACACCAGCTATTGAAGGACAGTTCTACTTGTTGGGAAGGATATATAAAACCTAATGGATCACAGAATCCCCCCTATGCCACTGAAATTCTGCAGAACAAGATGGATAGAAAACAGACTAGTACTGGAAAGGGCTTTGGGGGTTTTGCCCAACATGACAACATATGTAAAAGTAGTAGAAGAGAAGGAATATCTAAATCCAGGTACAAAGGTGGTGACTGCAAAACTGAACTTCATCCTGTCACTGAGCAAGGAAATGATACCTTTCCTAACTCGAAACCAGTCAGATGCTCCATGATTCCATTTCTAGCCACAGACTTGTTCAAGATTCTCAAGAAACTAATGAACAGGTTGATAAAGTCACACTTAATGAAGGAAGTCAAATCTGTTGACAAACTTCTTAATGTTAAGGTAGATAAGACATCTCATCACCTTGATTATACAAAAACTGACCTGGGATATGTTGCAGAGAAGAAAGTTGGGCAGCAGAATGTTCTGGAGTTCAGTAGGATTAACAAAGAGGGAGTTGTTTGGCCATTGTTGAGAAGTTAGTGCAAAAGTCACCTTTGAAACATTCCCTTGTGTCTAACCTTTCTTTCCTGGATCCCTGCAAGATGTTAGACTCCAAAGCAAAGGAAAAGTGCATCTGTAAACTAAAAAGGCTCTCAGTTATCTTATGTGTCAGTGAGAAATATTGTGATGATATCGTTCATCACCATTCACAGTTTATTGACGATATTGTGGAAAGCAAACATTCTGTGTTTTCTGATTTCAATCCTATCATTGACAGAGTGGACACCTTGCTGTATGGATTTATGTCCAAGGACAACCAATTTGAAAAGCTATGGTAGTTATGTTGCCAACTGTTGTTGCTGCTGTCACATGGGCAAGGTTCACTTGAAAGAGGGTTTTCATTTAACAGTTAGGTTGAAGTAAATGAGCAAAAGATGAACCCTATTGTTACGACAGCGGAAGTCACGTGACATGGGGAGTATGCACGCTGGAGTTTCTCGAAGGATCATGAATTTGCGCCGGCAACTCTAGTCTGATCGAAATGCCCTCTTTTTTTTAATATATAAGCCTGGCAGAGAATTCAGCGGCATATAGATAATTGAGTCAAGCGAACAGTAGGCACCGTAAGTAAAGTGTATAAATCACTGTGATTTATAGTGTGTGTTATAAAAGTTGTTAAGTGTAGT
>NW_013668144.1:85350-88369 GCF_000517525.1 Limulus polyphemus
CTACATGTGGAGAACATTGGTCGCCGTATTCGTTTTCCGTTTTATACTAACGTTATTATTTTAAGATCTGTGACAAAGAACTACAGACTAACAAGTATTCGTTTCCGCATATAAAAGCTATCTTCAAGTTTTGTACACCAAAAAACTTTTCAAATAAAACAAAATAACACGCAAAGTAATTACAGTGAAATAAAAGGAAACACAATTAAACTCAAAACTAAAATTCAGAACAAACTCAAATAGCAAATTTATCTTTATACAAAGTCAAATGATACAGAACTAAAAGTAATAAAAACAAATTAAACAGGTTATAATGAAATCTCAAATCATAGAATTGAATAGAAAATATAATGAAAATTTTAATTTTACATAGATATGAGATAATATAAACAAACACAGCATGAAACTGGACAATAATTATATAGGGGAAAATTTGAAACTAGATATACAAACAACAAATGAAAAGAATTAAATTACAAATCATTATCACTTTTTATAATAAACATCACAGAACACACATTTTTTCACATTTTTATTCAAAGCTAAGTAAGAGCTATCTGCAACAACCATATATACTAGAGGGAAGGTATGTAGTTTACAGTACCCACAATTATGTTAGACAGTTTGTTTGTAATTAAGCATAAAGCTACACAATGGGCTATCTGTGCTCTGCCCACCACGGGTATCGAAACCCAGTTTCTCGCGTTGTAAGTCCGCAGACTTACCGCTCTGCCACTGTTAGACAGACCCACCCCTGACAATTGTCTTACTAACCAGCAAGTTTAGCCATCTCATATACTCTTGAGTTTCTTCCATCATTGTTTGGTTCAAGGTAGAGCTCCAGAATTAAACTGGTTAACTATTGTTACGAAAGCGGAAGTCGCGTGACGCTGGGAGCATGCGCGCTGGAGTTTCACGAATTATCGGGGAGCCCCGCGAATGTCCGAGTGTTTGCTAGACGCCGTCTTTTTTAGTATATAAGTCTGGCAAAAAAGCCAGCGATATAGATAATTGAGTCAAGTGAACAGTGGGCACCGTAAGTAAAGTATGTGAATCACTGTGCTTTATAGCGTGTGCTATAAAACTTGTTAAGTGTATTACAAAGTTTGTATCGAGAAAGAATAAACTAGTTTTAATCAAGGAAGGACTTGTATTGCTGAAATTTCTCAGAAAGAATTTCTGCGGGAAATTAACAAACAAGCAGATACGCAACACTATGATGCTCACGATGCATCTATGACCAACTTAGAGCAGTAAGGGTATCGAAAAGGTAACCATAGACAAGAATCTACTACTGTCTCTACCTGCTGCAAGACAGAGATACATTGCGTATTTGGATGACAAGAAACAACAACAAAAAAAAAGGAGGAGAAATGCTTGATGAAAGAGATGACCTCAAAACCAAGAAAAGAAGACTCCAAGATGACAATGAGGCTCTTGAGACATCTGTTGACATTCTGGCCCTGAAGGCTGAGGCCACTGGGAAGTTTATTGTTATCGCTAATCCAACAGTTTTTGTGAAAGTACAAAGGACAAGAAAGTGACACACACACACACACAAAAAGTAGAGCAAATGCTTGATGAAAAACTGGCTGAACTGAAAAACACATAAATACGTGTACATTATTATGATACTAGTATCATATCAAGCCTGAAAATATATTTCAAAACTGTCTGTCCACAGAGACTTCTGGTTCACTGCCTGATAAAGAGTATTGTTACGACAGCGGAAGTCACGTGACGCTGGAAGCATGCACACTGGAGTTTCTAGAAGGATCATGACTGTTCCTGGCAACTTTAGTCTTTTCTAGGCGCACTCTATTTTAGTATGTAATCCCGGCAAATAACGTAGAAATATAATTGCAGATAGACAGATTTAGATATAGATAATTGATTCAAGTGAGCGGTAGTGACCGTAAGAAAAGTGCGTGAATCGTTGTGAATTATAGCGTGTGTTTAAGTTAAAATGACCGTGGAAATTCTGTGTATTGCAAAGTTGTATTGAGAAATGATAAACTAGTTTTATTTAAGAAAGGACTTGTATCGCTGAAGTTTCTCAGGAAGAATTTATATCGGAAATTAACAAACGACAAGAGACGTAACAGTAGTATTAGTTAAATAAAGCATTTTCATATTAAACAGTAACATTGTCAGGCTCCCTCATTTTTGCTGTTCTTAGCAGTCCTTGTTCTGCATTCCCTTTCTTATTTACTCTGCTTACACACAGTCTTGATGGGTCCTGGAATTTGTAGGAAAAGGTATTGGAATTGGTTGTTTAGATAAGTGTGGGTACCTTGTTATTAAGTTAGGCAAGACTAGGTCTTGTTCTCACAACAATTGCAACTTGCAAGACAGGCTGCTGGATCTATTTCAGACAACTTTACTACAGGAATATACAAGTACAATTAAGTGCTGGAACAGGCGATATTGCAACTAGATTTGCGCTGATGATGCCTAGTACATCACCAGTAATTACATTTACAGTATATTTGCAGAAACATTCGCCAGTCTTTTTCTTGGAAGACAGAGTTCACTGTGATGTGTGCTTCAAAAGCACTAAGCAATGTGATGAAGATGTTGTTTGCAGCAATGTATCATTTCATCTGAGAGATATTCATTGGTATTTGCTATCAACAGTGACAACAGCCTTGAATAACCGTTTGAAAAATGTGCATAACATAAATTTGATAAAGAGCACTTGTACTAAGTTCTAGCAAATAAGCAGCATGCCACAATGCAGTGTAAGTTGTAAGTAGATTTAGGCCTAAGGCCTGCTGCCGAGTGCTGGTTTTATTTGTTATTCTTGTTTCCCAGGTTACTAATGCCATGTAATGGTACTTACGGTTGGGACAGTAGATTTAGTAAACCTACTATCTTAATCTAGAACTAGACCTAATGTTACAATTTTGGACATATAGGCAGTGGTGGGATTCAGCCGGTTCGTGCGAGCCTGTTCTTAGAATTTAATGACCTCCACGAACCGGTTATTAACAACCGTAATTATAGGCCTAATAATAAC
>NW_013668144.1:89255-94224 GCF_000517525.1 Limulus polyphemus
TTTTTACATGCTGCTAGTGAGAGAACCTGTTGTTAAAATATTTGAGTGATTTCTTTCAGCAACCCACAATTGCTGACTTTGGTAAATATAGGCCCATATTAGCTCCAGACAAAACCACAGAGGAGCTGTTTGAGTATTTCTTGATTTGTTTTCCTGTTGACATGAATCCCTTCATGACAGTTGAAAAATCAGGATTCAGTTACTTCTTTACAAAGAATTTTCCATCAATGCAGCTTTCTTCAGGATATGTTCCTTTCAGGAAAAATATACTTGAAAAAGTATATCAGAAAGTAAAATCAGCTGTCATTCAAAAACTGGAACAATTAAAATGTTGTTTTATAGGTGGGTGGCAAATATACTAGTACACATTATTTAAGTTTAAGTGTTTGTTACATTAGCAGTGATTGGTCCATCCATGTTGTTACACTGTCAGTAAAACAATCCTTTCAAGACTCTGAAGGCATGGCCAATCATTCAAGATCAGAATTGGCAGACTTTTTCACCAATATTGAGGATGAGCAATTTTATGCCACTCCTGATGGGTCAATAGCAGTGAAGAAGGCAAGTAGAATTATGAAGTTCCAGCAGAAGTGCACGTGCATTGCATTTGCTGCTTATAGCTGATGTCATGTCAAAACTATCTTACCTGAAAGAACTTTTGAAAAAGTGCAGAAGGTTGTTCATGCTCTTGATTATAAGAGGCATTTGTTGCAAGAAACAGTTTAGAACTGAAATGAACATATAGTGCTTATTCAAATTTGAAAACCAAACAAGCAAAAGAGAGAGAAAAGAGGAAAACCTATTGGCCAAATACATGGATGAAATTGAGAGTGTAAATGTAGCTCTGAATCTTGATGTTGATTTTCCATTGGAGGTGGAAGAATCTGTTGAGCAAACTCCTTCTGAATACCAAACAAACTAACCCCAGATCACAAAAAGACATCTCTTATAGCAAGAAATACTTACTCACATAAATCCTGTGTATGCAATACTTCAAAGTGTACTACACCTGAAGATGGAAGTGAACAGTGTCATAAAATAAATCAGGTCTGATAACTTAAGCTTCTCTATCATTAAACTAGAATGCATAACACAACTATTCAAATTTCTAAAAGATTTTCAACAGTTTAAACCTCATGAGCAATCAAGCTGCCATGTTGTCGTACATTAAACTCGTAAGATCAGACATTAAAAATGCTTGTGGTGTGGATCCAGATGATGATGATTATGAGGGCATTAAAGCTCTGAGACAAAATATTCTTCATAGGCTTGACAACCACTTCAAGTAAAACTAGCTTCACTTTTGATGTAAATACAAAGGGCTGTGTTACCAGTTCCCTAGAAGAGAAAATAGACATCATAACTAGGTTTGTTAAGGAAACAGAGAAGCAAATAACCATTCCTCCATCTGTAGAGCATCAGAGTGCAGCTGGGAATTGTACAGTTGCATTAACAACAGCTTATGTTGCAGTTCTGTTAGCTTCTTGTCTGATGCCCTAAGAAGAAAAGGAAAATTATTGGTAAAGTTAACAGCTCTAGGAGTCACATACCAAGGTGATGAAAGAGACACATCTAACATTTGAAGTATAATATTACTTGACTTATACTCCTTCTCCAGAAGAACAAGAAGACAGCTTGCTCTACTGGAAAAAACGTAGAAATTCATCACTTGTAGGTGCTGTTAGGTGAATCTTGTCATGAAATACATTTTATTTGCCAGTTGAGGCCATGTTTTTCAGCACTGGTTTTATGGTTAATAACTGATTATCATCCATGTCTCCAAGAAATTTAAACTGTCTTCTTTTCATTCATGACAGTTATAAACTATTTTTTAAAATGTAAAGTAAAAACTTATTTGAGGGAGCAATTGTAAACTTTGAGTAATTGAGAACTTTAGCCAGTTTAATATTGGGATATTCTAATTTTTTAAAATTACATTCACAGTGAAATAAGAATCTATTGATGTTGCTTGGTATTTGATTATGTTGTTCATCAGTTTCACATCCATGAGTTTTATCTAGTGCAACCTTACAGTACCTGAAAAACCTAATGCTATCTTTACTTATCGAGTCGTACCTATTGCAAGGATAGAAGCATCCCTCTTTTGTACAGGCATGTGTACCTTCACCATGCAATAATCAACCAGTCCTCACTGCTGTCATATCATATGCTATTTTCATAATATTATTTATATTTCTTTGTTAAAACTCCCACTGTCTCTCCATTACTGACTGCTTTCTATTTCTGATAACAGAAATCAACTATCTTGTGGCATATCCTACTCAACAACTGTGGGGTAACAAATAAGTTGAAAAAGGTTGTTGAAAAACATTTGATTCAGTTGGAGTTGTAAAAAATTTAAATAGTTGAATAGGTCAGTGGAAATTTAGTGCAGTCAGTTGGATTTTTTTTTTGTGACTGATTCTGGGGATTAATACCATTGCAATGTTTGTAAAAAGTATACCAAAGGTTTATAATTCTGTTCATATCTTTAGGTTATCAGAAATAGTGTGATAATTGATTAATGTTAAAATATAATATTTTTCTCTTTATAGGACCTCAAGGAAAGAGAGGAAGAATGGGATTAAAGGTCTGGTCTCTTACCGAGTATTGTTTTTATAGCATATGCAATTAAGTCTGCGACATTTTCAATACATAAATATTCCTAGATAGGTAAAAACTGTTAATTTCTTCTTGATAGTTTTGGAAGTTTATCAGCTTTTTCAAGTGTAAGAAATAATAGTTATGGCTTGTAGAAAGATTTTCTTATGTACCATACTATTATGTATTTAGTAAATCATATATTTGGTTAAAAAGCAGAAATGAAATTGATATCTTAAAGTAATTTCCGCCATCTGAAGATGTATAACAAGACATCTGTTTTAGATTCCACAACCTTGAACCAAACATAGTAGTCTTAGAGATGAAACACAATGTCAAACTATGAGAATGGGGTGTGAAACTAACCCTGAGTCTGGAGTATAACAATGAGTGCATCATACATGTCCTGGGTTGAATTTTAAGTAGAAAATGTTGAAGATACTTTGTGTGTGGATTTCTTTGTCTACACAAAACTGTAAAATTATGTGTATATATAATTATGTATTTGTGACTTGATGTAAGCATGAAAATATATCTTGTTAAAGGTTATGTTTTCTTTTTTCTTTAGGGATCCATTGGGCCACCAGGAAGTCCTGGTTTTCCAGTAAGACGTTTTTTTTTAGCATTTTTGAATGTTGAGATAAAATCAAAGCAAAATATTTTTCAAACAGCAGTACTACTAATAATGAAATACAATCACTCTTTTCTAACACTTTAAATATTTTAGATAACCATACTGGTAGGTTGAAATATGAAAAACATACTATCCTCAGAGAATTAGTCTATACTGTTTGGAGTATTTGAGAAGAATTATTTTTAGTAACATAAACCCAAGTACCTATATCTCAAATTCAAACTCATTCAAAGAATTTTACTGAAAATAATTTAGTTAACAAAATATAGAATCTTCAGTTAGACACCTTACCTCCTAGATGATAACTTGAGAAGTTTAAAGTTATTGTAATGCCTGATATTTGATTTTATTTATCAGCTGTATTGGTTCACATTAAAACTATTTGGATAAATAAATAATTAATTGCTAGTTTATAAAGAACATGTGGTGAAAATGAGACAGGTGTCACATTCATAGCATTCTGTGGAAACTGATTCTTAACAGACCTGGGAATTATTAATTGTACAGAGTATAGTTTCATTTACAAATTAAGTATCTATAAATAAGATGCTAAAGGTTATTCTGTTGCAATTTTATCTGCTTTTAAACTGTTGCTTTCTTGGTAACTCCTTTGAACAAAGTGAGATTGTAAAAATTTGTTATTATACATGAATTTTCACATATAAAACAAATTATACTTACAATTTAAAATGCTAAGCAAGGACAAACAACACATCTAAACTTCGCATAACTTCTAACACCATAATATAATTTTGACACAACCTTAAAAGTTCTAATTCAAAAGTATAACCTTGGCACAAGAAGTTAAGAAAAAGAACCAGAAAGAAAAATCTAACTTTGAATATTAATCCTAAAGATTTGTTTCACAGCACAACATTAACAGACTCTCTTATTAATTATAACTCACAACACCTATAACCAAATTTCAAATAATACCTAATATGTTTCCACATTCTTGAGTATGTGCCATATTAGTCTTCACTTCTTTTTCTTTTATACTTTTATTTGCTACCAGACTATGGAATTGAATTCAACACAGGACAGTTAATGGCTACTGACAAAACATCTGGTCAATTTTTGTACGTATATAGCGACACATTAAATTAGATATGGCCATATACTATAGCTATTGTAACACAAACCTCATTACCACCCGGTATTAGTAATTATGTCTCACTGTGAAAATAGTGTTACTCTGTTAACTCTAATAAAGTGTAAGCCGACATTATGATATATATATCTATTACAAGAGAAAGCACAATGAAACAACAGAGGAAAAGGTCCGTAAATGTGAACATAATAATTTATGAAAAATTAAGGAATACCACATGACAAAAGTGGATGTGCAACTTTATAACTTTATTCATAACCAAGAACAGATAATTGGTGCTTTAGGATATTTTATGGAAAGAAATATCATCTGTTAATTTTATTTGTATAACTTTAGAATTTGGCTACATTTTTAAACTAAAAATGTGGCACAACAAGGTATTCATTAAATATGGACATTCCTAATATTTAACTGTAAGACTCAGCTTGAGGGCACAACAAAGTATTCATTAAATTCGGACATTCCTAATATTTAAGTGTAAGACTCAGCTTGAGGGCACAACAAGGTATTCATTAAATATGGACCTTACTATTACTTAACTGTGAGACTCAGCTTGAGGGCACAACAAGGTATTCATTAAATACCGACATTCCTAATACTAAAGTGTAAGACTTAGCTTGAGG
>NW_013668144.1:94758-100392 GCF_000517525.1 Limulus polyphemus
GGCACAACAAGGTATTCATTAAATACCGACATTCCTAATATTTAAGTGTAAGACTTAGCTTGAGGGCCCAACAAGGTATTCATTAAATATGGACCTCACTATTACTTAACTGTAAGACTCAGCTTGAGGGCACAACAAGGTATTCATTAAATACCGACATTCCTAATACTAAAGTGTAAGACTTAGCTTGAGGGCACAACAAGGTATTCATTAAATACCGACATTCCTAATATTTAAGTGTAAGACTTAGCTTGAGGGCACAACAAGGTATTCATTAAATACCGACATTCCTAATATTTAAGTGTAAGACTTAGCTTGAGGGCACAACAAGGTATTCATTAAATATGGACCTTACTATTACTTAACTGTAAGACTCAGCTTGAGGGCACAACAAGGTATTCATTAAATATGGACATTCCTAATACTAAAGTGTAAGACTCAGCTTGAGGGAACTTACTAAAATAAATAATAAATAGATGCATTACAAAAGTATGAATAAATACAAAAATCCACAATGATAGAGACTGGATAAGTTTTTCCAGATTGTAGCTGATTGTGGTAAGAATGTCACAACCAAGAAAATAAACTACAGAGAATGCTGACCAAGCATATTCTAATTGCAACAATTTAAACCTTGTACTTACTTACCCTGGGCCTGGCATGGTTAGGGCGCTCAACTTACAATCTGCTGGTCTCGGGTTTGAATCCCTGTCCCACCAAAAATGCTTGCCCTTTCAGCCATGGGGGCATTATAGTGTGATGGTCAATCTCACTTTTCATTGGCAAAAGAGTAGCCCAAGAGTTTGTGGTGGGTGGTGATGGCTAGCTGCCTTCCCTTTAGTCTTTCACTGCTAATTTAGGAATGGTTAGTACAGATAATTCATAACAAACAAACATTATTCACTCCTGCTGGTTGACTATATAACTATACAGGATAGGCTAATTAATGTTTCTTTTTATTTGACACATCTATTACCACTAAAAACTATTCTTACTTACAATGATAAGAGCAATATTTACTTACACAAGTATATTATATATTTCATATTATGTGCTTTTCCTTACTAGACAATTTCAATTGACATTTCACAATAACATTGAAAATAAATAATTAACTTTTATACCAATATAGCCATTAAAAACAACTGAAAGTTAATCTTGATTAAACAAAACAATGCATATTTCGAAATAACTTTTTATATAAAGTTAATAAACTTTATTATATAAAACAAATAAAAGATTTTAAAGATTACAACTACTTTTGTACATAAGCCTACAACTGACTGATGATGATGTAGCCCTATTTGTGAAGTGTTTTATTTATTGAAATATGTTTATTAATTTTACATAATAAGTTCTTTGAAAGTGTGTTTTTCAGAAGAGTACTATGTTATTTAAAGAAATATATATTTTAACTAAAAGGTTCTTATTAAAATAATATGTGAGGTCTTTTAATCCAAATAGATAAGTGGATGAAGGGTTATATATATATATATTTATGTATTGATGGATTGCTTTTTTGCTAAAAATTTTTGTTGAGTATTTATAAATATAGTTTATAAAATCATTGAAAGAAGGCTTTCTTCAATGATACAAACAGATTAGTAAGATATTAATATTTTATACCAGTGTATAGTTGTTTAAAATGTTTTGTGTGGTGTGCAATTTTAGAGAACAGTAGAAGTAGAAAGACCAATAGGAAAACATAATAGGTTTTGGTTTTGTTGCTTTGATTGAGTGTTTCCTTTGTCTTGCCTGTATAGGTAAAGGAAAGATATATCTATAATTGAACAGTGACTCATTATTTATGACTTGCTATTTATAAGTACTATGTACTTTATTATAATTTCTGTGTATTTGTACATGCATGAAAATTTTTTTTCTTGTTGTCAAGCATTATTGCTAGCTACTGTTTGTGTTATTTTGTATGTATGTTTCAAGCACGAATTTTTTCTGTGCGTGTCGCCCTTGAGTATTATAACTAGAAAGTTTTTCTTAAAATGTTAACACTATCTACCCCTGAAGAGCTACATAATGTCCTGTTTTCTCATAGTATGTTACTGTTAAATTTAATGTATGTTATATTCATCTTGCATGATTAAGAAAAGAGTCTAATGTGTATCTGCATCTTGGTTATGCATGTTTAGGGACCGTTGGGTTTACCAGGAATGCCAGGTCATGATGGAGTCAAAGTAAGCAATCATGGTTTTTATATGCAATGTATCAGCTGATGCTGCATAGGTTCTTGTTAAATGTAATTAGATATATTAATAGTTGCTTTAAACAAACTAGAATGTTTTATGTTTGTGTTAGTATACCAGCATGGATGATTATAATTCGTAATATAACTAGATAAACTACTACTGGCATAAATGAGTTAAGCTGTACAGTAAAGTTCATCTTATGAAAATTAAAACTGTTAGCTTCTGTAAAAATACAAATGTTATTAGAATTCCAGTTTTAACAATGAATAGCAATTAGTAGTATAGTTGTCCACTTGACGTCTCTGAAAGGACCCTTTCTCTATGTCAATAATCTTTTTTTCATCTGGTAGTCATTCTTTTTATTTTTCTCTGAATAATACAAATATTCATAGATGTTTAACCATTAACAATTTTGCACTAACATATTCAAAGCTAGGGTATTCACCCTATGTACAGTAAGCTTTATATAAACTAGGTAAGTATACTTTTATACATGGCAAAAGCAAAAAATTAACTAGAGTAATGCATACTGTAGTTTTGAAAATAAATGTAGTGTAAAAGGCATTGAAGGACTGGTAATCTAGACCTAAAATGTTGATTTGTAGGCTACAAATAAATACACATATCCCTTACAGTGAAATTTCTTCACAATATCGTTAATTAAACATTATTGACATTTTTAAGCTCTTCTTTCTTTGTTATATTAGAACAGTGTGCCACTGAAATTTCTATTTGTATTTTGTCAAATAATTCATGAAATTGTATGTTTCAATTGTTTTTAGGTACTTGTACATGCTTTATTTAGTGTATATATGTTTTTTAACTTTTAATTAGATTTGTTTTATGTTTAATGTCAAGATTTCGAATTTTTATGCTTTTTATTTAAAAAACTTTTTTAGCATCCAATATCTCTCTAAACTCTTTAATTTATTTTTTAGTTGGAATATGTGCTTTGAATGAGATAGATAATATTGGCCTTGCTCGAAAAACTTAACAATTTTAAAGCAGGTAGTTTCCAGAAAATGGTTTATAATGTGAAAAAAATTGACTGCATGATGCTATACATTTCTGTTTTAACTTTTACATAAAATAATACAATAAAAGAATATATAAGATAGAGGATGTACTGTTTTCTACATAAATAAATTACTAAACAAGAGAAACTTAGGATATATTTGAAACATATGTTGCAAAAAAATATATTTATTTTTCATTTTTCTTTCTCAAGGGTCAAAAAGGAGATAAGGTAAGTGAATTAAATTTTTCATTTCTTCTAAATTTGTAATATTTAGTTCACAGAATCAATAAACTTTCAATGAATTAACTTGAAGGTTAATATATACACACACACACACACATACATTCATAACTTTGTCAGACTTGACATAGTTTGCTTGGTATCTTTCTTTACTATAATATAAATAAATAAAATAATTTTACATCTCTGTCACATCATTACAGTTTAAAAAACTAACAACTTAGTAGAACAGCTTATAAAATACATTCCACAAAACAATTAAAGAATAATTGTATTTTGTGTTAATTTAATTGTAACAATGGAAAACCACTGGTATAAAATAATTTCAATCACTTCCTGAATTCATCTTTATACAGATCAGGTATCTGATGTTTTGTTAATCATGTTATCTAAAATGCATATGATTGGTTAATTAACCTACATTTATAAATGACCATTTAGTAGAGGTTGTTTTACAAATTGTGGTGTTTGAAATCATAGTGTTCATACTATCCCCAACCATTCCTCTAAAAGATCTGTTTCCAGGGTATCTTCAGCATCTGGAATCACTTGAAAGAATACTAAACGTGTTCCAATAGGATCTCATACATACTTGATAGGAATGGAGTTCAGTGATCATATAGGCCACTCCTTTCTCTCTATCAATCTCCTGTGCTTAAAGGAATATGTCAACTAATTTAGCACAGTATGAGTGTCATTATCATTCATGAATCTGAAGCCAGGGTCAATTGCTCCAGCATATGACAGTAAAAGTGTCAAAGATGTGGTCTGCATAAAATATGGAATTAATAATACTATTACAAACTGTATAGCATTTGATATATTCACTAGTGTTTAATTCTTCCCATATCATACTTCTACCACTGCCATATACTAGAGTTGAGTGATTAGTGGAATTTGTTAATTGATTAACTTTTCGCTCATTAATAGATTACATTCAACTAATCAATTATTCTCACATACAACTTGAATCATTGGTATAATTTGAAACTCCAATTTGGATGAGTTAATTATTTTCATAGCATTAATGAATTTAATCATAATTATAATTAATTGATTTTTTGACATAACTCTCTAATGTTATCAATGCCCATAGATAGTTGAGTTAATCTTCCGGCACTACCATACACATTGTGTTACTGTATGAAAATGGAGTGGTATCTAGTTACATAATATTGCTTCACAGGTTGGTCTGGTGGATGTTTTCTTGACACTGTTGCAGGTAAGCTGTCTTGTGTGTTGCCATGAGCAAATTTACCTCATTGGATATGTAGTGGTCATATGCTTGTTTGTGGATGATGACATGTCTTTTTCCATTCATCCTATGGCTTTCAAATGATTAAAACATCTAAATGTCTTTCTTGAGATCAGGTTAAGGTTCGTAAATAGTATGGAACATTTTAAACTTGGGGACTCACTAAATGACAATTAAGACAAATATTTCTAAGGTCATTCAGTGGCAGCTCACAGCTAATATTGAGGAGGAGGTTGGTGATATTTTAACCCCAACCCCCAAACCAGAGAAAAGTAAAATGGGTACTTACTTTAGGTCTCAATATATTTATACTTGAATTCAAGTCAGTGGTCTTTTATTGCTATAAAAATGTTTGTAATATTGTTGTGTCAGGCAAGGTCTGACTGTTGTTCAAACTGTGAAACTTTGAAACAACCTCCAAATCAAGAAAATTTGTGGCACTCTTTTAAGAAAGTCTCTGTACATCATTCAATGAAATTTACTTATAATTGTTTAGAGCCTCAAAAACACCAAATAATCACAATATTATGCAATTTTTACTAGTCTGTGATCATTGCAACCTTGCAAGCCTTGCATGTTCCTCATGATTGCAAACTTTTCTTTAAATGATTTTCATTGATTGTTTTTAAATCCTAGATTCAGATTGACTCCATTAGCTGTGTGGCTGGCCTCATAATCCTTGTTAAACTTGGTAAGAAGTCTTGGCTCTTCTTGACTGTTTCCATTGCAGTTGACTCCATTAGCTGTGTGGCTGGCCTCATAATCCTTGTTAAACTTGGTAAGAAGTCTTGGCTCTTCTTGACTGTTTCCATTGCAGTTGACTCCATTAGCTGTGTGGCTGGCCTCATAATCCTTGTTAAACTTGGTAAGAAGTTTTGGCTTTTCTTGACTGTTTCCATTGCAGTTGACTCCATTAG
>NW_013668144.1:101245-138867 GCF_000517525.1 Limulus polyphemus
ATATATTAAGAAATCTTAACCCATCCAATAAATTATAATCCTTTCATCCCTAGAATCATCCATCCATCCCATGATGGAACTTGCTAATCTTTTCCCATACTTCATCAATGTGATTTTCTTTGCTAGCCTTTTGTGTTGCACCTTGTCAAAAACCTTTTGAAAATCTAAATATACTAGTCCACATCCTTTCCATCATTCAGATAACACGTGACATCATCAAAAAACGTTATCAGATTAATAGGGAGACATTTACCTGGAAATAATCCATGTTGGTTTTCTTTTATGATATTATATGTATCGCTAGACGATTTTGCAAAGCCTCTTTTACCAGACTCTTTAGACTTATTACCACTACAAGATATAAGACTACCTGGTCTGTACTTTTCAGGACAACTCTTATCACCCACTTTAACATTAGGATCTTTCCAAACCTTAGACACCTACCCCCTGTCTGTTTGCCTACCAAAAATGAAATTCAGAGGCTTGCATATCAAATAGTTGACTTCTTTTAAAACCCTGTGAAAAATATTGTCTGGTTCTAGTGCTTTATTTTTATTCTCTCAGTCTTTCTTTTTGTCACCAAGGGATTATTACTTATATGATTCAGATAATCCAAAATTTTATTTTCTCATAGAATTTTTAGACTAAGAAATATTGCTAAAATCGTATTCTCTTGTATAAAGAGAAGAAAACATTTAAAAGTATAACTTTTTTGTAGTATTCAACAAAAATGTTGCCATCAGCATCCTTTAAGGGCCCAATCCTCATTTTAATATCTTACTTACTTTTAACACACTTAAAAACATCTTTGCTGTTACTGTTAACATTATCAGCCAGCTCTTTCTCATAAACACTTTTGATTTCCTCATTTATTTCTAAGCTAATCATTAGCCTTCCTATTCTGTAAATCTTTCAACTTATCTGTGAGTGGTGTAGTGTACTGTATGTTTCTGAGCCTACTGAAAATGGAAATCAAGCCCATAATTCTCATAAAGAATCCTATTGTGGCACCTTTTGCACCCTTTGAACTTCACTGCACTTATCCCTGAACTCTCTCTAACCATATTGAAGGTATGTTAACATTAGTCTTGATTCTCTGTTAATAGTAATATCAATGTGGTCACCCAATATTTGTAAATTGAACTCAAATTAAGCTAGTACACAATTTATAGATTAAATTGATGCTAATTCTAATGCTAAAATTCCCTGTTAATTATTGTTGATACTATTAATTACTACAACTACAATTACAGATGTACATGTCTAGTTATGCTTAACTAATTGCTAATTCTAAACAATTTACTAAAAACTTAGCATCTACTAAATAATAGTTGTAATGATAATTTCGACTCTCATTTACAATAAATTATCCTTCATATTTAGTTAACTCTTCTGTTAATTCCTTATTTAAATCAAATAATATTATTACCTTAAATTACTATAAATATGTATAATCAAATTTAAAGTTATACTAAATCTTTTTGCATGAAGAAAATTCCACTAATTGTTGAGAATGTTTATGTTTTGGAAAAAATAAGAGAAAATGTTTCTGTGAAAAGTGTCAAGTAAGTATATTAGGTATACAATTAGTTTCTTGTAAGTGATATAACTTATTTACTCATATGTTTTTATTTCATTATGCTACTGTAATTTATCCATACCTGATAATGAATTATTTGAGAAATTCGGTATGGGAAAGGTACAAGAAGAAATGGCTGTCACTTATGTTTTGGATATTGTTTACTTAATTTAATTTTAGTACTTATAAGATTGTCAACATCATAACTCACAAGCTAATGAGAATGTAAGTTCTATTTTTTTAATTTGTAAAACTCATTTGATTAGACATAAATTTTCATAGTTAAATACCTAAAAGCGTTTAAAACGAATTCTAGATGAAAGTCTGTAACAATTTGGGAATTTCAGTGCATATAAATTAAAAATTTTATACAATACTGTTTTTTCAGGACGTTAAGCGCTCAGTCACCCATCTACAAGGGGGAGCAATGGGTACTGCAGAAATCATTGTTTTTAAGGTTAGTTATAGAAATAGTGTAGTATACCATTCTGTGAAAGAGGTAACTCAAATCCTATTATCCTGTAATAAATACTTGTATATAACTGTAGCTTTTCTGTATATTAGCATGTGAATACAAAATTACTTGTATATTTCTGAACAAGATAGTAATATTGTTTTGACAGACACATGATTCTGAACACAATATGTACAATTTACCTTCTGTCTTTATTAGCAAGGGAATTATTAAAACTTGTTTTTTACTCTGATGCAAGTTTTAGAGATCATTTGGTATTGGTAATGAAAATATGTGTTTGCATATTTATCAAGCTGTTGTAATCAATTACTGACTGTGTCTAATGCTTCTACTTTAAGCTGTTAGAAACCCAGATATTATTTACTTTTACATTCCTTGCATTCATCATGTAAGTAGATTTTTATCAGGGTCGTCTTTAGCTACTTAAATTATTGACTCTTAGCTTTGGCTTTTGGGGGGTCTTCTATCTTAACCCACATACGTTTTCTGCTGTGTGCCATGATTTGTCTTGTTTTAAGACTTTTTTTTTTCTGTACAGTTATTAGCTATTCTCATTCTCCTTTTAGTTAGGAACAAATACATCTACCTTGCAGTCTTCATTAATTGCAAATCTCACTGATGTTATTTCTGTTACCTTGTGGTTATTAGGTTCCTTTGATCTTTAGCTTATCATGCTGTGTTGCAAGGTGCTTGCCATAGTCCAACATTTCACCTGACCTTAAAAGAGCTTCTTTCCTGCATTGTTTTTTCTTTGCAGGTATTTAAACCAAACAGATTTCCTGTTCATGAGAACCATGCTAGCAGGAGTTAATTAGGATTTTAGCATCTCATTTTTCTTCTGCTCATCAGATCTCTTCAAGATGACAAGTTAGTAATGTTCATTCTCTGCCTTATTCTCCTGAGGTAATTTTCATTTGACACCCACTACATTTAGTTGTACCTTCTCGACTTTTTCATGTGACCAAACAGCAACGTAAGATAAATAGGCCTTTTTTTTAACCCACTCATTAATTTTTTTTCTTTCTGGGTGAGTCTTCTGCCTGAACTTTTAGGGGATCTTTTTTGGTCATTTGTTCATCTATGGGACCATTGGTTGCAAGATTCTTGGGTTTGAGAGATCCTTCAGTTTGGTCTTTACTTTCATTTTCATCATCCTTACTCAGATCAATCACTAATTTCTTCTCTTTCTTCTGATCCTGTTTGTTTACAATTTCTGGATCAGGAAGTTTCAGATTGCCTTCAGAAAGGAGCAGTAGAAATTGTTTATCATGCTTCTCCAAGTTTTTTTACTTCAGTCTTTTTGTAGTCTCAAAGAAAATGAGAGATTGGAGACCTGTTCATCTGTCTTTACCTGTATACAATTCAGTTCAAAATGAAATGCATGAGGATGTTATGAAGATTTCTTTGTCAAGGCCATTGGATAACAAAGGTGGATATATAGGATGCTTACCTTCATATTCCTTTTCTTCTGTCATCACATCATTTTATTTGTTTATGCTATGGGGTGGGGGTTGGTTTATCAGTTCACTGCTACCCCCCTTTGACTTGGCCTTGGCTCAATATCTTTTCTGTCAAGTAGTAAAAGTGTTTGCTGTACTGTTCAATTACTTTAACATTGAGTTCTACTTTAACATGTACTGTTGGGTTATTCTGATCCTTATATCCACTTAGCTTCTTATACACACATTCATTTGACCACCCAACTGACTACATCTCTTAGGTGGATCATCCATGACTCCAAATCCCATTTAATATTGATTCAGGATTTGATACTTCTAGAATTTTTAATCAACATGCTTCAAGGAACACTTAAGCTATCTCCTATGGTGTTGAAATCCTTGGAGTCATGTGTTAATATTTTTCTGTCTTCTACACCTACCGCCACAGACATCCTTTCTACTTTGCGAATGATGGCCTCATTTCATGAAGTCATTCTGTATGAGCATGCTCATATGTGTCATCTACAATGTGAACTTGCTTCTCAGAGGTGTTTAACTTCAGATCTATTATTATTCAGCTAAGTTCTCCTTGTTCCTCCACCTTGGCTTGCTCAACCTTGGTTTCCCCCTTTACATCAACTTTCTCATAGGCAAGTAATTCCATTGCCACTGTGGAATGATCTTCTGTGACAACCTTTGATGTTCATTCTTCACAACAACTTCAGTGTCTATGATTTCACAGGTGGCTTTTGTCAGATCCTTTGTCCAAAAAGCTGGATTCCCTTCATGAGTGGCTTGAATGTTAGCCCATTCTAACAGATCCTTTTTTCTGGTTATTTATTAGTCTCACTGGGCTATCTTTCAGAGTTGGTGTATTAGACATGTTATATCTTATTTTTATTAACATATTACTTACTTCTTTATGTATTTGTTACATAATTATGACTTATCAGTTTTTTAATATAGCTGATTACAGAGCTGTTCTATCTTCCACATTCAGATGCCTTGGAACGAATTGAACCCTTTTGTTCCTGTTATTCAAAGAACTCTTTCAAGCCTTTTGTTTTCAATGATACTAGATTCCTAGGTATTGTTCTAAATGTGACATGTCTGTGGTATTAGATTTCTTTGTTACTCCTCCTTTTGAACCCTTAGTAACTTGTTTGCTCTATCATTTTTCTCTCAAATTATATTTCCTTATATTACTGACATTGAGTAGATGCCATTTTGACATCTATGCCTTCAATGCTTGTTGTGCCTTTTTTTGTTTAAAGCATTATATTTTTACCTTGATGACGTTGGAAAACAATTAGGTTCAAAAAGTCTTAATAGGAATGAATAAAAACCCTGTAACCCGAGCACTTTCGAAAGGTGGACCTTTCTTCTACTGGGGCAAACTGGGAATGGTGGTGTAATCGAATGATTACATCTACCGAATAACAGCTATGTTAATGAGCCCAAACTTCTTTCTGACTTTTATGAATTCTCTAGAAAACTGAGACTTCGTGAATTTTTTCACATCAAACCTTACCTTACTGAAAATCAACATACACCGAACTTTGAAGAAAAGTCTTTATGGACACCTCCACCAAACAGAGAACTACATTTAGACAGTTATATTAAAGCAGTAGAAAATGACATAATACAGACCTTAAAATCTTCCAAGCAATGTCCTAATAATGTTAACCAAAATGAAAGAAATACTTTAAACAATCTTAAATTGAACAACAATATTATAATAAAGCCAGCAGACAAGGGTGGGGATATTGTTATTCTTAACAAAGATAACAATATCACAGAAGCTAACCGGCAACTAGAGGACACTAAGTTCTACAAAAACAACTCTCACATGATCCTACAACTCAGTTTATTAAGACCATAACTGATAAGCTTAAAGAACTCCTCCCGAACAATAAAATTAACAAAGAGACCTTTCAGTATTTGATACCCAGACAAGCTTTTCCTGGTAGATTTTATCTCTTACTCAAAATACACAAACCGAACAATCCTGACTGACCAATAATTTCTGATATAAACATGGCTACTGAATAGCTCTCCACTTTTGTTGACCAACACATAAAATCTATTCCCTGTACCCTCTCCTCTTACATAAAGGATACTACTGACATTCTTAACATCATAGAAGATATTAATACTGACAGACCGTTACCACCCAACAGTCTTCTTTGCATGATGGATGTTTCTTCCTTTTACACCTATGTTCACATGATAAAGGACTACAAACTCTAAAGTTTGCATTAAACCTTTCTAACCAAACAGAATTTCAGACAGTAACTGATCTTGCCAGCCTGGTTGATTTAACTCTGAACAACCTCGAATTCAATAATGAGTATTACATTCAGGTTAACAGTACTGCTATGGGTACCAAAATGGTTCCCAATTATGCCAACATTTTTATGGGTCATAGTGAAAACCAGCTTTTACAACTAAGCCCTGTAAAACTTCATATATGGAAACGTTACATAGACGACATATTTTTCATTTGGACAACTGGACTTAAATCACTTAAAAAATTTATCTTACATGCAAACTCCTTTCACAAAACAATCAAGTTTACCTGTGATTACTCACCTACTCAGATTAACTTTCTTGACGTCACTGTTTTTCTAAAAGACAGAATTTTACATACTGACTTGTACAAAAAAACCTAGAAACAGACCACAATACCTTTACTATAAAAGCTGTCACCCCTCTCACACTAAACGAAACATTACCTACAGTCAAGCTCTTAGAATAAAGAAAATATTCTCAGATGAAACAGACTACAGAAAACAGACCGAGGATCTAAAACAAAACATGTTACAAAGAGGATACTGAAATTGACAAACAAATTGAAAAGGCTAACAACATTCAGCAGAAAAGCATCCTAAATCAGAGCAATACTAAACTTTCAAATAGAATTCCTCTCAATTCCTATCAATTTAAACTCGGAAACGTATCATGAATTCTGAAAAAGCATTTTCATCTCCTACAGCTCAACGATCATCTTAAACAGATATTTCCTGAAGTGTTGTTTTTTTCTTTCCAAAAAAGCAGAACTCTAAAAAATATCATTGTTCACACAAAAGTGAATTACATACCACCCAAAAGTGGTTGTCGTCCATGCAATATAGCCCATTGTGAAATCTGCAAGTTCATAAAAAAACACTGACTCATTTTCTGACAAGCACAATCAACGAAACTTTAAAATATCCAAAGAAATCACTTGTGGAACACAAAACACCATTTACCTTATACAGTGTTAAAAATGCAATCACCAATATGTAGGACATACACAAACAACTCTTAGGGAATGTTTCAACAACCATAAATCTTTTATTAACACTGAAAAAGATCTTCTTGTTGCTAAACACTTTAACCAACCTGATCATTCTGTTAATGATGTTACTTTCATTGGCATTGAAACAGGATTCAAAACTAAAGCAAATAGAGAAACAAAAGAAGCTTATTGGATTGCTAATCTGAACACTGTTCAACTTTTTGCAACTAATCTAGATCCTGGAATCAGTGATCCCCATTCATTGGTTTCATCTCTGTCAGAAAAATAATTTTTATTCTTTGCATTTTTTTTCGAGTAATGTGAACACTGAATTTCATAAAACTTACTATTTATTTAGGACAATTTTTCATACTTGTTTTTATTATAAATTGATTAGCATAACATATCTTTTCCAATCAATCTCCAGGTGTCACCTTTATTTTACTTAAACACTTAAGTATAGTTTTAAATATACATATATTTATCCATTTCTAAAGTAAAATATCACCAACACCTTTTCACATACGCTCTCGCCATCGGCTACATTATACCAGAAATTAGATACTTACAACAGTACATAAAAAATAGACTAAACATTTCCTGAAAAACAGGATGACTTTCATGACATCACTAAACTCCCTTTATATATATCACTCATTCAATTACACCACCATTCTCAGTTTGCCCCTAAAGAAGAAAGGTCTACCTTTCAAAAGCGCTCAGGTTATAGGGTTTTTATTCATACTTATACTTTGATCATGCTCTTCTATTTAAAACTTGAATTGCGAGAGAAGGTGACCATCATTTTTCATCTGTTATGTTATCTATCCTTGTTGATTCTAATTCTTTTTTTGAGAAGAATGCTTTTATGCCCCATCAGAGCTATTCATTTTTATCTCACATCTAGTTAATATGGGAAAGATTGTTTATATCTTACCACGAATCACATTCTTCAGATCTAGCTCCATGTACTATAACAAATTTGCTTGTACAGTTATCCATCTTGTATACTGGGATACTTGAAAAATGTATTTTGAGCTACATCTCACCAAATTTGCCATTTGGTGTCTTGGTCACAGTAACCTTTAGAGGATATTCTGCAGTATGCTTGTTTTCCATATATTAAAACAGTTGTTAGCACTTCAGATATTTAAAAAGTTCCTAATTGTACTTGAGTTAATATATTTTAATTATATCAGTTTAATGGCTTCCATTCCAAGTAGATTCGTCCTTGAAGTATAGGTCATGTGAATTCTGTGTGAGAGGTATGTGTAAGGCATTGAAGTGCTAGACACGGGATTTTTCGGTGTTCTAGTATGATTCTGTTCTGAAATTTCAAGACACCAACTGGGGATTCAGGGCACTGTCTGTACGTGCCAGCGCCCAGTGACACCTGTGATTACAACTACAGAACTTGAATTATAGCAGGAAAGCAGAGCTTGTATACATCTTTTGATGCATGTTCAATAAGTCACATGGATGGTTGGAGAGTGGAGAACTACGTGTAAACTGATGCATGCTCTGCATTGTGTCAAGGACATTCAGAATTTTAGTCACGTTTGTATACATCTTTTGATGCATGTTCAATAAGTCACATGGATGGTTGGAGAGTGGAGAACTACGTGTAAACTGATGCATGCTCTGCATTGTGTCAAGGACATTCAGAATTTTAGTCACGTTTGTATCAGAATATAGGCTTTTCATATATCAGAAATAAGTACCTGTTTAAAATCAATTTTAATTCTAAGAATGTAAAATTTTCAGCAATGATTTCTAATCTACGTTTGAAAAGAGTTTTGAAAAGCTAATGTAATGGGTTATTTTAAGTAATATCTATAATGTAACTTTTTATTCTAACTTTAAGAAAATTAAAACTTTTGTAATTAACTCAATGTTTTTTAACTTTGCCATGTGAAGAAATTAAGGCAAATGTGTTTAAACCTTAACTACTAAGATAACTTATGATATGGTACACAGGCCCAAACTATTCTATTTGTTTTAGAAAAATAAAAGAGTATATTATCATAATCAAAAGCTTTCATTCAGCATGAAAATACTCAAATTATTTATTGTCAAAGTAAAATTGAGGTAAATAAATTCATAAAACCTGAATTGATAGAGAAAGTAAGAGCTCTTCTCACCATGATTGCTGTTTTAGCCTTGCAATATACAAATTAAAAATTTAATAAAAGCTGTGTTGATGACGTTAGGAAAACGTGTATGTTCCATACAAAATATGAAACCCTATAATCCGAGCCCTTCCAAAAGGTGAACCTTTTTCAATATCAACAGGGGCATACATCCCCAGTTTGCTCTTGTTGAAGAAAGGTCCATCTTTTGAAAGCAACTGGGTTATAGGATTTCACACTTTTGTCTTTAATAAAAGGAGTTTGTACCTTACAAGCAAGATTATTAGAAAACAAACTGTCTACCACAGATTTAACTTTTTAATAAGAGAAGAGAAATTTAATAGCTCATTCATCAATGAACTGAGAGTTTAAATAATATTTTTAAAGCATTAAGAATATTTAAAATAATCAGTTTTATTAAATACATTACTGATAAATATTTACATGAAAAAGAACTAAGCACAACCCAGTGGTTAGCATGCCAGACTATGGAGCTTAGGTTCCATGGTTCATGGCCAGTTACCACCAAACAAAAAAATATTGTGCTTCACATTTTGGGGTTATAGGTGCATTGTAAAAGTGATAATCAAATCCACTTCAAAATTAGGGTTTGGTTTGTTTTAAATTTCATAAAAAGCTACACGAGGGCTGTCTGCACTAGCCATCCCTAATTTAGCAGTGAAAGACTAGAGGGAAGGCAGCTAGTCATCACCATCCACCACCAACTCTTGGGCTACTCTTTCACCAACAAATAATGGAATTGACCATCACATTATAATGCCCCCACAACTGAAAGGGTGAGCATGTTTAGTGGGATGGAGATTTGCACCTGCAACCCTCAGATTGCAAATCAAGCACCCTTACCACCTTGCCTAGTGTAGAGAGCCCTCATGTACCTTGGCACAAAATACAACTTAACAAAATAATTAAATTGATGAGATCCTGCTATAAACTTGGCAAGAGATAATTTGATTTCTGATTGATTATATGTTTTAAGGGGGACAAAGGAGAACCAGGACCTTCTGGCCCACCAGGTCTTCCAGGCTATGATGGTCGAAGTGGACTGCCAGGAGAGCCAGTAAGTTTTCATCATTTTTGAAATAATAGACTAAAAGCAAAATATTTCCAATATCAGTTTTTTTTTGTTTTTATTGCATAGTTCTGTTTTGAGAGAAGAAGCTAAGGCAAAAAATCAAAACAAAATTTATATTCATAATAATAATACAATATATTTTGTTGGTTATGTTTAAGTGATTTTTCTTAATTATAATTATGACATTATTACTGCTTTTATGGATCTTAAAAAATTGGTCTTGTTACATACTCTTGCTACTGATACTAAGTTTGATTCGTTTTCTGCATTCTTTCTGCATTTAAATTTGAAATCAATAAGAATTTCATTTCATTGTTGAAGAAAAAATGACTAAAATATTCACATCATACAGTTGTGATTAGTTTACTCTGACGACTTCATTGTGAATAAGCTGCTTAAATTAGGTATTTTTATGGAACTTTATGAGAATAAGGAAGTCAGTTTAAAATATTAGTTTATTATCTTTTTTGGGTTATTTAGAATTTTTTTCTAGAACACTGCTATAGTAAGTTAAACTATTAAACTACTGACCTGCAGCTGCAATTTAAATTGGAAAGGATTTACTTTATAATTTTGTGATGATATCAAACTTTTATAGCATGGCATAACATCTTGGACAACAAGGGATCATTTTGTCCTTCAAGGTTGTAAAAATTTAAATCCACACTTTATTTATCAAGACATCATCTGTTCACCTCTTACACTCTTGTAAAGTGCTGGCCTCTGTTTCTGACAATATCAATTCATTCCATAAGCTAATCACCCTGTTAGAAATATAAAACTGTATTAACTGGAGTTTAATCTTTGCATTACAAGTCCTAAACTCTTGTCTTCATAATGCAGCACAAAGAAACTAGAGGCCTTTATGCTAATGATTCCCAAAATAATCTTGTAAACTTCAATAAGATCGCATCTTATCCTTCTTTTCTCAAGAAAAAAAGTTTAGAAATTTCTATCTATTTCTATAAGATAGCCCTTCCATCCCTAGAATCATCCTAGTAACCTCCTCTGAACCCTTTTTGGCCCGGCATGGTCAGTTGGTTAGGGTGCTCGACTCACAATCTGTGGGTCGCGGGTTTGAATCCCCTTCACACCAAACGTGCTCGTCCTTTCAGCTGTGAGGGCATTATAATGTGACAGTCAATCCCACTATTTGTTGGTAAAAGAGTATCCCAAGAGTTGGCAGTAGGTGGTGAAGACTAGCTGCCTTCCCTCTAGTCTTACACTGCTAAATTAGGGACGGCTAGTGCAGATAGCCTCATGTAGCTTTGTGCAAAATTCATAACAAACTGAACCTTTTCAAAAGTCATTATCTCTCCTTATATAAGAAGACCAAAACATTATACAGTATTCCAAGTGAGGCCTAACAATTACTTGTATGAAAATACACTACAACAATATTTTTACTTCAGTTATGCTAATAAGTGAATTCCCATGTATACTAAACATTATTTCTAAATTATGATAATCCAAGTGACAATATTTCACCAAAGTATTTGTCTAACTTACCAATTGGTCTAAATCATGCTCTAGTATATAAGATTCTCAGTAGAGTTAGAAATTCTAAAGAATTTGTTGTCATCAGCAGACTTTATTAATTTACTAATTATGCCCTTCCAATATCATTAGTGTAAATAAAAAAAAAAGGCAAAGGTAAAGCACTGACACCTGAAGCGCACTGCTAGCAGCAAAGGTCCAGTTTAACTGGACTCCATTATAATAACATTTTGCTTTCTGTCACCCAACTATTCCAAAAACCATTTAACTAGTTTTTCCCCAACCCCTACTGATCTAATATTCTTAGTTAACCTTTTGTGTGGCATCTCATCAAAAGTTTTTGAAAATCTAAATACACTAAGTTCACACATTTTCCATCTTTCAGATAACAATTAACATCTTTGAAAAAAAAGTTAACAGTTCTTTTTCATATAATTGTAATTATAATTCTGGTAAGAAGATGTATAGTGTAATTCCTGTGCAAATGTCAATAAATATCTGAACATGTGGTCATTTGATCAATTATCAGCTCTTAGCACATTAACCTTTAGCAATTTGATAGTGATACATTTTGAAAGTTCTTTTTAGATTTTATTAATGTCAAAAATTGCTGACTTTTTGTATGTGTAAAGATTTTCTGTTAATCGAAACACTGAGTTTAACCTTAGAGAGCTTGGCATGTTGTAGATCTGATTCTGATATGTTTTTTATTTTTGTTTTCTAGGGTCCACCAGGTGAACTGGGACCAGTTGGACCTCCAGGACCAAAAGTTAGTGCCCAAAAACACCTCGTTAAAATTTGATATCTTACCAAATTCATGTTATGAAATTTATTATAAAACAATTTCTTAGGAATTGTTTTCCATTTTTTATCACATTATGTAATAAAGTAAATTATCTCAAAGCAAAAATGTAAACACTTGATAGTTTGTATTTGTATTATTGTAGTTCCACCATCTTGTTATTGGACCTAAGTACTTTAATGATATTAAACATCTTTATCTTTTAGTCAGCCTTTTAATTTTTGTATAGAAACATTGAACAATTGTATATAAAATAATGATTTTTTTTATATATTTTGCCTTGTTCGTTACAAAATATTCCTATATGTATGTATGTATCATTACCATTAGTCATTTGGTTTGGCAAGTACTATTTATTTACCAGGAGATAAATATAGATAGTGCTTGCAGTTGGCATATTAGTTAGGAATTCAATAACGTTTGGTCCTATCAAGATTTTGTGTGTGTAATGTGTATTACATCTATCTAGTATTACATAATTCTGGCTTTTCATACAAAACTCATTGAAACTTTCTATTGTATTATAGGGGTCTCTTGGGAAAACTGGGTTGCCAGGAGCAAAGGTAAGCTATTAGATCGAATTTGGCTGATGATACAAAAAAAGTTTATCAATTATTTGCAGAGTAGAACTTAGAAATATGAAACTAGTTTTTCCTTGAAGAGACATTTTACTTAAATGTATTCTATATAGAGGAATAATTTGAGTTTTTACTTAGTCCCAAGGTATATTAAATCTCTTTTTTTTATTAACATTTTATTTGTAGTTGTTTCACAGAGGTTGTTAACAACAACATATTCAAATGTTGCTTGAAAAAAATTTCTTTAAACAAGGTTCATTGCCAGTACGTGTATGTTAGTTTGTCATTTTATCTTTATCAAAAAGGTTAAAGGCAAATGTTTTCTAGAAATTTAATCTTTTTTTATATTAAAATAATATTTGTAAATTTACACTTTCATCACAACTGTGCATTCTATTAAACTTGGTATCAAAAAAAGCTATACAAGGTTTTGGCTTATTGGCGGTATTATGACTTGAGAAATGTTGCCATTACTTCCAAACTGTTAGATGTCTTTTTTATATATCAGACAGAAGAAAACAAAATGTGTAACTTATAAGTGCTTATATACATATCAACAAGAGTTTGCTCCATAAAAAGAACATATAACTGAAAAAAAAACAATAAATAATAATAATAATGTATTATAAGACATCAAAGATTTTTTGGCCCATCAAGGATATCTTTATTCCCAACCTTCCTCAATAAACAGAAAATTAATTCCTAAATTCATCCCTGTTCCCCATTCATCAATTCTTTTCGTAATCTCCTGCAAAGCTGCAGTTTCTACATTTTTATATTGAATTTTCCCCATACACTTATTACTCTTTTAGAGAAATAAGACTGCACCAACTGAAGATGTGTCTGATCCTTCTAAATCTTAAGTTTATGACCTCTTTTCCTACTGCACTCAGAAGTCAACACTAAAAAATCTGATCAACTCTCTTAGTTAAGTTAAATACTCCAATTATATTGACCTCTTGTATAAACCAATACCCCAGGACCCTTTCTTTCTCCATATAATATATGCATGACTTATATTATGATACCCACATGCATAACCTTACACTTATCATAATTAAATACCACCTGATATGTGTTTGTCCAACTAACCAATCAATCAAAGTTTATCTGTAAAATCACAGCATCCTTATTACAGACAGTCAAACCTGAGATTTTTATATCATCAGCAAACTTAACTAATTTCTCAACAATGCTTGTGTCTGTGTCATTATTATTAATGAGGTGTAGCAATAGTCTAAGCATAAAACCTTGAGGAATGTCACTTGTTACATTGGTTCGGTTGGATTGAAGTTCATTAATAACAAATTTTTACTCATTCTCACCCAGACAACCTTCAGTTCATCTTAGCTAACTTATTTCCAACTTCAACTGAGGTAGTTTTTGTCACTAATGAAACTGTTATGTGGCTCCTCATTAACAGCTTTTTGAAGATCAGAATAAAATACACACTCTCATTTATCTTCATCCAAATAAGAAGTAACATCCTAAAAAAGTTGATAGGTAAGGGAGGATCTTTTCTTTCTAAAGCCTTATTTGCTGTCATCATGTCCAAATTTTCTGATGATACAAAAATGACAGGCAGAACTGATTTTGAAAATAATATTTACTTCAGAAAGATCTGTTTAATGATTTCACATTAAGAACTGTGTTATAACTGAGAAGTTTAAGATAGTAAATCTCAAATGAAGGAGTTGTGAAACACTTACCATTTTGATAAGGGGAAAAAAGGATTTCAGCTTTCTGTTAGGTGTTTGGTAGGAGAAATGAAATCATATTTAATGAAGGGAAGCAATAAATAATTTAAAAATTTCATTCTACAACAAAAGCGTTATGCAAAGTGAGGCTGCATATTTATATTATAGTGTATTTCATTTTTGTTATGCATGAGTGATAATGTTATATTCACCACTTTTAGGGCACTAAAGGAGAGAGAGGTTTCATGGGTGCCCCTGGACTACCAGGACTAGTTGGAAAACCAGGCTTACCTGGTATTCCTGTAGGTGTAATGTTCTAAAGTTCTTTCTCATCGATTTGTTTTTTGTCAAAAGGTCTTTTAACTTTTTAAAGTTTCTATTTTTTTTTAAAAAAGACTTGTAATTGGCAGTCATGTGGAACTTGTTATAATTACTGTGTAACTGTGGTAAAACTACAGATATTGTTAAGCTAAATATCTGAATGGAGTTACAAAGTGGATTAGAAGTCCCATGATCAAAAAAGGGCAAATTGAAGATACTAGAAACTAGACTAAAAGGATAGTTTTTAACTTAGAATAAAATGTTATAATGAACTGGTGTTATTACAGTAAGTCCATATCAGATATTTAGAAAGAAAGCTTTTCATATTCCAGGTATATAATTTTGGTATATAAAGATTTCTTCAGCAGCCATATAGTTATCTAAAAATGTGAACATTACTTTTAAAGTTTTCTAAATCTAAGGTACTGTCTATTGAACATACCAGAAAAAGCATGTTTTAAGGTGGACAATGTTTAAACTATGTTAGAACTTAAAACCTGCAGTAAAGTATGATCCATAGAAAACTACACTAGTTTTTGTTCTCACCTTGTTTAACTAAAGTTGACAAAACTATTTGTAGCATACCTAAAATTATGCTGCCAAAAGCCATCTCAAATGTTTACTAGAAATCTGTTAGATTTGTATGAAACAGACAAAAGGGATATACTTTAAATATCAGTTGTTTTATGTTTTGCAAATCACATTGAACACTTGTTGTAAGTTTTCAATTGTATCCCTTTTAATGGTTTTATATGAATTTTATAGTCCCTTGGGATATATCCATTTTATTTATCAGAATAAATATGTTACTTCATGAACTTTACATACAGAAATACTTTGGCCACTGAAAAAATTTCCATAATCTATGATTTATCCATGCTTGAAATAATTAATATTCTTTCATTTCCATAGTTTCAAAACTCAGATAAAATAAGTGTGTTTTTTGTAACTTTTTTTATGTTTTTCTTAGAACCGTCTGAATTTAAATTGCAAGACAAGGTCTTTTTTTTTACATTTTATGAGATGTTACATTTGTGCCAAAAACATCTTCAAAATTAGAAATTAGGATTGGATGTAGAAATGTTTAAGAATTCACTAATGGTACTAGTTTTATTAGTCATTGTAATAACTATAATTTATTTACTAAAATACACAACTCAAATGGGTGAGAAATGTTTTATATTTGTATCATACTAGGGAGAAAAAGGAGATAAAGGGTTAACAGCAATGTTAGATGGAAGTTCTTTTCCTGGTGGACTTATAGAGGGTCCTCCTGGTCTACCAGGTCCAATTGGACTTCCTGGAAGAAAGGTTTGTATTGACATTGTATACTCCAGTAAAAGTAGATTTTAGTACAAACAAAGGTGAACTGGGAAGCAACTGCCTAGTTCAGTTGTAGAGAAAATATTTGAGTATTCATCCACAGAAGGAAGAAAGGATGATGTTTCAAAATCGTTTTGTCTTTCATCTATAAGTGTAACTCTGAACTAAGCAGTTGTTGCCCATTTGACCTTAATTTCATCATGAATACTCTGCCTAAAACATCTATAAAAGAATAGATTGTAGTAGTCTCAAATCCTTCACAATATTATTAATTTCCATCATTTTAATTTTCTTTAGTTTTTCTTTTTATTGGGGATATTTATGTACTTATGAGTTTGTAAAATCTGCTTAAGTCCTTCTTAGCTATATAAATATTTAAGTTATTAATCTGCACACAGAAAATAAATACTGTAACAACAATGTCAAATATAGCTTATGAAAAGTTTTTAAAAATTCAATTAATGTATTGGAAGGTGTGTGGTATTCTCAAAACCATGGATTTTCTATAGTTAAGAATGCTAAGTGCTCAAACAAGAGGTTTGACAAAAAAATATGGAATGTAATTGAATTCTGATCTGACTGGACACAAGTTTCACATAGACACAAAAATACTTTATTTATTACACAAGGCAAACAAATTAATTAGTTGATGAATATGCAAGACTAGAAAGATCTGGACAAGACAGAGCATATTAATCACTATATACTTATTTGAATAAGGTCAACCTTCCTAAAGTACATTTGTCACCTACATCACTTGGTTAGTCCCATTATCAAAAATAGGAAAAACAGAGTCTTCAGGTATTTATAAACCTCTATACAACTAGTGTGACAAGAGAACCCTTTAATATAAGCCTAAGGAATTCTTGAGCAACATACAGAAAGTTTCAAAAGTATCAGAGGTAGGGGGAATCACCCTTGACATTGTGTGACTAGCATAAGAATAAGACAGTGTGCAAATAACTGGATTGCATTTGTGTGTTAACATGTGCCTTAATGTATGTAAGTGAACAAAAATTTGATGAACAAGAAATGAACATCTCTATAAGCTATAAAAGAAAGAAACACCTGGAGTGTTTCATGTACTACAAGTGTATACATGTAACAGTAAAAGTAAATCTGTCTTGGCCATATCTGAAAGAGTAACTTTGCTTTTATCATTGTCTGTCAGAAGTAGATCTACATGTAGTTTGTTCAGTATCTGTACATATTGGAATTAATTTGGTTAGTATCAAGTTTTAAGAACTTAGTCTGCTCTTTCAATTAGCTAAAATAAGTATTGTCTGTATTGATCACTGTCTATCAGAAGTAGCTCTGTCTTGTTCAAATACCATAAAGACTAGATTTACCGTGATCAGTGTTTTTTAAGAGTAAACATGCCTGAAAAGAGTAGATATGCTTTTGGTGATGTCAGTCTCTGAGGAGCAGATCTGTTTTATTTAGTTTCTGTGAGGAGTAGATCTGTTATGGTCAACATATGTAACAAGTGATTATGCTCTAGTCAGTGTATGTAAGGAGTTAATCTGTTTATATATCTGTAAGGACTGGATCTGCCTTTGTCTGTAAGCAATGGATATTACTTGGTCGGTGTCTGCATATTGTTTTTTAACTTTGGTTAGTGTCCATAACAAGATAATTTGTTTTGATCAGTATATGGGGTAAATATCATTTGTTTACAAGGAGTGAATCTGCTTTGGTAGTGTCTGTAACCATTAGATTTACCTTTTAATATTTGTAACAAGTAAACCTGTTTTGAATAGTGTTTTTAAGCTGTGTATCTGCCTTTGTTAATATTTGTAACCAGTAGATCTACACATTTTAATATTTGAAATAAGTAAGCCTACCTAGATTAGCATTTATAAGCTGTGGATCTGTCTATGTTAATATTTGTAACAAGTAGATCTGCCTTGATTAGTGTTTTTAAGCTCTGGATGTGCCTTTGTAGATCTGCCTTAGTCTGTTAAATGTTCTATATAAAAAGCTCTTAGCCACCTTGTGAATTGACAGAAACAAATGCTGTACTCACATTTAATTTTATGGTGTTTATCTATAGAGATGGGGATTTCCAGCAACATTCATAATGAATTCTTAGTAAACTTGTTCAATACTGAATACCAACCTAATTTTGAGACCATAAAATAATCTCCATACAAAATTCTAGCTAATATGATTTTCTTGAGAATGAAGTGGATATTTATAAAAGACAAAGCTGTTATCATGTAACATATTATTACTCTTCATATAGTTTATCTGATATTTTAAATTAAGTGTATAAAATTATTTCATTGTATCAACTGGATTTATTACAGAAAAGTTTTAAAAATCATAAATTTTCAGTTTACTAAAAAAAGTTTATAGAAATAGTTCCATAGCTTAAAAACAAAATTTATTATTTATTTTGATAAAAATGTTGACATGTCTTTTAAAAAGCTATTGATATGTGTACTTTATTGTAGGTGACCTTATTTTGCAAATGTTATAGAAATTGTTTAAGAAGTAGAATGGCATTTCTTGTGATAGTTTGTTGTTGTAGAAGGTAATAGAAGAATGTACTTTATGGTGGATATCGTGATTTGAAATAGTTTTTTAGAGCATACAAAAGAGTGAGGTTGAATGACATTATATTTACACTGTTGTTGAGTTGAATGTTTACAAGATTAAGTTCTAATTTAGTAACAATAGTGTAATTGGTTCGAGAGTACCTGATCTTTCTGAAAGGTTTGCCCCTTTAGTTGTATAATTTTAATGAAAATATGCTCAGATGATTTTAGATTGATTTTACTATTATGACAAAACTTTTCAACATCTAAGGTTTGCCCTTTAGTTGTATAATTCCAATGAAAATATGCTCAGATGATTTTAGATTGATTTTACTATTATGACAAAACTTTTCAACATCAAAGGTTTGCCCTTTAGTTGTATAATTCCAATGAAAATATGCTCAGATGATTTTAGATTGATTTTACTATTATGACAAAACTTTTCAAGATCTGCAGTGCTTCAATAACTCAAATGAATTGGGTTTTAGTTTTTCATTTCTAAACATTGTCTTCTGATATATCACAAATTTTTTGTATAAGTAGAAACTAATGTATGAAAATAATCATGTTACTATGACTATAATGAAAATATATCATCCCTCAATAGGGTGAAGTTGGTCCAACAGGTCTACCTGGAAAATGGGGAGAGAAAGGTGAAAAAGGTGTTCAGGGCAAGAGGGTAGGAAGAGACAATTCTCTTGTATTTTGTGTTTTTTTATCTTAGTTGTTGGTTTATACAGGCTCACAGTTTGTATGCCATAAGTAAATGTGTGTGTATATTAACTGCTAAAGTTTGTTGTGCTTGTTGGGAAATGACAGGTTACAAAAACTTATGTTATCATAAAATGTGAAGTTTTGTTCTGTGCTTAAAAAACACAAAATGCTTTATAACATGCAGGTAAGTATTATTCAATGCACTGTAGTGAAACGTTGTTGTTAAAATGTTTTTGTTACTGTATATTATGTTTTGTACACATTTGATGATGGATTTTTAATTGATGTTTGTCTTGAGGTTTTCATATCGTATGCAGTTATCATTTGATTTTGTGAGACTGGTATTATGTCTTTTTAACACTTTTTCAAGTACAGAACAAATACACTTACATGAATGTAAGAAAGGAGTTTTATATTATCACAAGACAAATGTGTCAATCTTATGAATTTATTTGCCACATACATTTACATTTTAATACTTTGTTTATCATTAGTCTCTTCTTACCAGAGAGCCATATTTGGCAAACCTGCTATTTCATTTCTATGCACAATATAAGTATAAATTAATAAGTTTTCTTTCCACTGAATCCAATGATGTATAGTTTATAGAGCCCTTCTTTGATATAGTATACAATAAATCAGATATTATTTTTTTATTTCATCAAATTTCTAGTTTTTCCTGGTTCTTGAGAATGAAAAATACTTAGTTGGGAAAGGGTTAAAGAATTGTGGTGTATAAGTAGGAAATAGGCAAACAGTTTTAAATTCTATAGGAATTCTGTTTAAATAACCTTTGTCCAATGACAAGCAAATAATTAAGAAATAGAGTCTTAGGAAAATAAATGTTAATGGTATGAAATGGAATGTTGTAGAGCTAGCCTGTGGCAATATCACTAAGGTCATTCAAAGTAATAATCTTCAGTTAATGATATGAAATGGAATGTTGTAGAGCTAGCCTGTGGCAATATCACTAAGGTCATTCAAAGTAATAATCTTCAGTTAATGATATGAAATGGAATGTTGTAGAGCTAGCCTGTGGCAATATCACTAAGGTCATTCAAAGTAATAATCTTCAAAACTTCTATTAATATGCATCATACAACAAAATTATCAGTTGTAATGGTGTAGACAATAAAAAATGAAACATTTTAAACCAAAAATTATGAAAATCAGTCTACAACAGTTATACAATAAATGCACATGAGATAAACATCATAACAGTATGATGAAATGGTGGCAAACAATAAGTAGCTGTATTCATGTTTCATTCATACTTAATTGTGACAAATCCCAACATGGCTACTTCATTGTCAAGATTAATTACTAAAGGAACTTGTAGTATATATGCAGCTGTTGACATGCTTTTTCTCTCATCTGATGTGAAGGATGGCATTTATCTGGGATCCTTTAAGCATACAATCTGGCAGCAACCTGGACATTCTGGTGACACTCTCCATACAGTATAATGGGTTAAACTGAATACTCTTGAGGTATGTTCAGGACTCATCCTTGGCCCAACATTTCTCTCATATAACCACCTCCCTTCAATTACCAACTCTTTTTTCTTGGTTTTAAGTCCTCAGAGTTGTGGAAAATTGCATATCCTCAAAAACAAAGGTGTTGTAAACTTAACACAATAACACAAATTTAGTTTGTGAAAAGGAAATAAAAGATACTGGATACAATGAACAATATTTATGTACATACAAACACAATATTTGTATTTGCTCTGGACAATGGACTTTGCTTTCACAGGTCATGAGCTGTTCTCTCTCAAAACTGCACTCAATGATGACATCTACCAGATTGACCAAACCTAGTGTTACTTATAACTCAGTAATGTCAGACTTACCATTCCAATTCAAACTTAAGGAAGGTATCATCTGACCTACCATCGGATGACACTGTTGTTTACATTCTTGCACAAGGTGTAGTTTTACAGCCATACCACCCATGGGCAGATCAAGTGTTATTTCAAGAAAATGAAAATGAACAAAGGTAGCTAGAACAAAAGCATTTTCTGACCATGTATTACGTGAAAATAGCAAATACACGTGAATAACTGATAAATTTTGATTAATTCTATGATATAACAAGAAGGTTGTAAACTTATGGTATGTTTATATACTACACTGTACCATTGAGAGGATTTGGGAGCAGCTGCAATATAATGATTGTGTAATAACTTGTGTATGGGGCTTTTATTTTAACATTTTGGACTCTCCAAACATGCAATCACCTACTCATGCAAAAATTCTGCTGTATCTCAAACCTAGCGTCATATAACAATATTTGCTGTGGTCAGATTTTGATCTTCTGTGGTACAACTCTATGAATGGATGGCCTGCATTTATATCTATAACTGTTGTTATTCAGGATCAGTGTTGTTAATTTTTTTGGTTTTAAATGATTCATTTATTCTTGTCTACATCTTTGCCATTGACATTTTGGGTGTATGATACACATTAATAAAATTTCTAAAGGATATAACATTGAAAATAGCTGTTGGATATACAAGACTGTTTATTTTAAGGGTTATTATTTAGTTTATTTAGTGATTAAATATTTAATGATTATTTAGTTTTCATAACAAGGACATTAAAAGTTATTTGTTTGACAAGCTTCATTACATAAATCAGTATGAGTCATACATTGTGTGTGCAGTTTAATTGTTGTATTAGGCTTTAGTAATATTGTTGACATCATCCTACTAGAGACTTATAGGTTTTCTCATCATATGTAATATTGTTGCTACTAAAGGCCTAGAATTTTCTGTTGTGTGATATAAATATGTGCAAATGCAGAGTGAAGTAAGTAATTGAAAGTAAAAGTGAAAAATGTGAAGGTAGACTCTGTGATTGTCAGTTTAGCTGTAATGGGCGATATCTAAAGTGAATTTCACAGTTTGTAACAACAGAGAATAAGAAAAATAATTTTTCATGTAAAAGGGTGTTCTAAAGTAATTGAACCCACCTGTGTGGACTTTGATGAAAAAGAGAATTATTTAAAGCTCTAGATTCAACTGTGGTAACGTTTTTTTGTACATATGTTTGACTTGTTTTGAATATATTATTTTAAAACAAGTGCTGTCTGTTTATTGTTGAAATTTATCACCAACAAGTCACAGACACCTACTGTAAAGAATCTGGCCCCTATACAAAAACCTGACAATTGCCGTGAATGACTTCAATGATAATGTAACAGGGTAGGCTCAAAACAACTCATTCCATCCTACTAACAATTAATTTTCTATACCTTTCCACTTCAGAATTATTTTTCTGTCAATAAACTACTGAATTACCTTGTATAATAAATATTTAGATGGAGATAATTGTTTATACCACTAATATATTAAAGAAAAAAATTTGATGAACAAGAAATTTGTATTAGAAAACAAATACTGTATAATTAAGCCTAATACATCAGGTTTTTTCAGCTTTACTTTGGAAACATTCTTAAGTGTAAAGGAGTAAATAACTACATTGATATGTGGTTAAGTTCCTTCAAACTTTTTGACTCATGCTAGATTTATAACTATCTTATTTTAGAGCCTGTATGATTTTTATGTTTTCTTGTTGAATCTTGTGGATTTTATTGTTTTTCTAAATGTTCTGAGATCTTTATGTAACCTGTTGTATAAACAGGGTTCCAGCTCAGTTCTAGTGATACATGTATATAGTGAGTGAGTGTTTAATCATATTAGATTAACATCTTTTTTCATTTAATACAGGACCAACAGCATAATTGGTGTATCTAGTATTATGGAGTTTTCATGAAAAAATATTTTGTTAATTTTTTTCAGAAACATTAATATAAAAAATAATACCACAGAACCAGATTCAGATCTGTTGTTGTCCAGTGTATGGAAGGTCTTGCCCTCTGCTATCTCATTATATATATTCATGATGAAACTCAGTTGAATGAATGGCAACTGCCAGTTGTAGAAACACAAGTGTACAGGATGATGTTTCGAAAGGCAAAAGACTAAGTTTCATCATGAACACTCTGCCTAAACAATCTATCAAAGAATGTATAATCATATTTACAAATACTACATCAAATATTGATCCTCTTTAGGGCATTACAGTGCCACCTATTGTCTGTATGATATATTACTAACTCATAGCTTTTGGATTATTTTGGGGCAAACATTTCTCAAACAAATGGAGGGATATGATGACTATAATAAGATTCTTACAAAACTGTAAATTTTTAAGAAAATATATATATCTATTGTGTTTTTTATTGTCATTTTTATTTTTGTATTATTATTTAAATTATTATGATAGACTTTTGGGGTCCATGCATTAATCCAACCCTGAGATAAAAAGTTGTTATGGGGTTGACAGTGTTAACTTCCTTGTTTCCTCTTTCTACTTTTGTCCCCCAGTGGCACAGTGGTATGTCTGTGGAATTACAACGCTAGAATCCGGGTTTTGATACCTGTGGTGGGCAGAGCACAGATAGCCCATTGTGTTGCTTTGAACTTAACTTCAAACAAATCAAACTCTCTCTCTTTTATTGGTTAAACAGGTTGTTCCACTGATATACAAAGTAGAAAAAAATGATAAGTTAACATAACTTAAAATAAAAAGACAACAAAGAACCTTTTTGTGTTTGTCTGTAATACTTTAGGCAGCATGTTCCATTTTTACTATTATAACTTTTATTGTCTACAGATTTTATAGAATAGTTTGTTTATAGCTGTAGACTTTTTCCATCCATATAAATTTATACATCTGTATTGATTTATTGCTTTATAAATTGTTCATAATTATGCTATTTTTATACTCCTAGGTTTGTATTCCCAAGGTTTAAAGATATAGTATTTCAAGTAATTATAAAGGTATCTTTTTCTTGTTTGTATGAAACAGGGAAAGCGTGGGAGACATGGGAAGTTCGCAGGAAGAGGAAAGCGTGGTCATCCTGGTCCTAAAGGTGACATTGGCCTTTCAGGACCTAAAGGAGCCAAGGGTAACATTGGTCTACCTGGTATTCAGGTAATAATAGGAAACTTGTAGATTTTATTTTGTGTATTAAATGATGAAAAGAAACTCGGTATTGTATAGATGAAAAACTGAAGTTTGACTTCTTTCTGAATATCTTATTCTACCAACTTCCCACAATATCCCAACATTAATTGTGTGTGTGTGTGTGATATCATGATGGGTCTTGATTTTTGAGCACTCAGTCCCTGGATTGCTATGAACAGCATTTCAAAAGTGTTTCAAGTTTGTTTCGTTTATTGTTGTATTCTCGTGATGTTAAGTAGAGAGTCAATTTCACTTTATTCATACTTTGTAACAATGATTTCTGTATGCTAATACAATAGTGTGTAATAGCAGAATTGAGTCATAATGTCATGGTTACATATTTAATATCTGGCAAAATCCCAACCAGTTGAGTGTAATGCCACTACAGGTAGAATTATGTCTGAAGTGTTGGAGCAGAAGTGGGTCAATGTGACACATTTAGCATCTGTATATTTGAATCTTGGGAAAATCATAACCAGTTTACAGTGTAATGCCATGATGGATATATAGATTTAAGGCTGGATTGATAGTCACAGCCCATTTCATGAAAAGATATTCTTATGAGATTGTTAAATGATGTACATCCAAAGGATATAAGATTTCAAAGAATGGAAATTTCATTGTTCTCCAAGGAAATGGAAAAATTCACACAGCAGATTTTTTAAGAATAAAATAAATAAATTGGCAGATGCTTTTCATCAGTAGTATATACTTTGTTAGGCTAGGAAAGAGTCATTGTGGAATTAGAATGTACAAAAGTTTTAATTATTGACATGTTACATGAGGTTTGTTTGCAAAAATATTATTGAAAACCAATATTTGTAAATGTAATAATATTATCAAACAAATGTTACAAACTGTTAGAGTATTTAAAACTGATTATATGATTATTGAAACTATACTACACAATTCTATTTAAAAAAAATAATAATATGAATTAAAGCAAGTTAAACTGAGGAAGCCTCGAACACCAAATCATTTTTCAAATGAACACATGTCCCTCACAGAATTAATAGAAAATGTACTTTCAGTTAATTTTTTATTATTCTTTCTAATGCTATTTTTTTTTACCTTCCACTTTGTCAACCACTCACTTTGAAATGAGGTTACTTAGCATTTATTTGTATGATCAATTTCCCTTTTAAAAAAACCTTTATAAGTTTTCCTATTTAAAAAAAAACATGTCACAGGTCATTTTTACTATGGTACTTTTGTGTAAGTGTGCATTTTATTTCTTTATATATATTTGTTTATTTATAATTATTATTGTTTTAAAATTAGATCTATGTATGTTCAATAATCTTATAATCAATTTTAAATATCATGAAAAGCTTGTCATATTTTCTTGCAAACCTAATTGTTCTTACAAAATGTGTTCAACAGTATTCTTGCAAATGTGCTTAACACAGCATGTCAATAAGTAGAACCTTTATAAGTCAAAACCTTGACTCATTCTTAGTGTTAATTCTCTCTGTGTGCTTCCTGATCCAAGGTGTTAGCCCAAAATGTTATGAAACAATGATGTTTTCATCTAAAGTTCTGCATTAACTTATTTATTTATTTGATTTTTTTTACTCAGAAAATCATGTACTTGTGGTATATTATACACTCAAGAATGTTTAGGATAGAAGTGGTGATCTGAGGCAATGCTTTTGTTTTCAGATTGAAGGCTATGGTTAAAAAAGTGAACCCTCTGATTGATAATAGCTGGGCATGTCTCTCGATACCATTAAGTAGATAATAAACGAGGATTTGGAGTTGACAAATGTTCACAAGCCTTCAGCCCCACCTCAAAAGTAAATATTGTGTTCTTTAAAAAGATGGCTGAAAAAACAAGTCTCAGCAATCCCTTTCAACTTCATGCATGTCAAGTCTCTTGCTGCAACTCAAGTGAATGCATTTTTGCCTTTTTTCTGCTTAAACATGGTTTTGGAAGCTGATGTTCACATACAATAAAGGGATTATGGAAAGTTTCTCAAAAAAGTGTGGTCTAATATTGACCTCTTTGTCTTTCAGAGAAGCTTATTACAATGAAAATTGCAATGTCAGACAGTAGACCATAATCATGACCATCAGATAGAGTTTGATAGATGATGGAAGAAGTACTTCAAGAGGAGCAAAGAACCTGAAATTAAATTAACTCTCATTAGATGTAGGACATTAAATAGTATGTTAATGTTGAGCTACGTTAGTAAACAATTTGGAAAGGAAGCTAATACACATTCACATGTATATGCAAACAATGACTGTAAAATATGCACAATGAAATATGTATGTTATGTTATACTTTTGATTAGATTCATTATTCTTAAAATCTCTTTCAGTTTTCATAAAAGGTTCCTTTATAGAAATTAAACACTTAGATAATGAAGTCAATGTTACATATGTATGTACTGATTTGTCATTTTAATAATGAGCTCCATCTAATATCAGGCTAGACCATCTTTCACTGGTGATACAGACTACAAAATGCCAAAATTTGTCTTATTAAGGTGTAGTCTGATTTGGGGGGGGGGGGGGAGGATATGATTTGCAGTTGGTTTATTAATGATGATAGAAGACTGAAATGGTGAATGCAACATTCAAATTTATTTTAGAAATTATCACTTGTATTAAGTTCTGGTTATATTGTTAACAAAGAAAACTGGTTGAGGATTCTTTAGTACATTTTAAATCAGTTTTGGAGAGTACATACATGATTGTTTGTTTCATCAATGTTGAAAACTGCCTTGTCCATCAAGATGGAAATACAGCATTGTGAGATGTGTCTGATTGGAAAAAAGGTTACATACAATCTAGATGTTCTTTGTCCCTTTTAACACCCATTGTACAAACCAAGGTAACATATAGTAGTATGGATCTGGTGACACCCAAAACCCAATCATCCCAGAAAGGTTGTTTTAAGGTGTAGCTAACCTTCTCATGTTGAGTGAAAATAGTCAGTACTTTTTGTTTAAAAAAAATAACAACAAACAATGAAAATACAAATAATTCTACAATTTATATGTGAAACTAACAAAATCTGAGTATACACTGCAATCTGTATATATAGGAAGGCAGGATTACTGATTACAGACCTTTCCAACAATTTTCCAGTGCTTTTTAACTTGGTTTGAACATCATTGGAATCACCATTTCTTAAGCTGTTTATTCATTAGAAAATTTGGATTGTTGACAGAGTAGCTACACTGTGTTTTGAAAACCTTCCACAATTTTGTGGACTTAATGTTAATTTGATACTCCACAAGTAAGGATATGATAACAGTCTAATATTCCCTCGCAATCCCATTTCTTCTCTTACTTGACACATTTCCAGACTTCCAATACTGAACTATCAAAAAAGATATTTTTTATTGTTGTTCTGCTTTTGTATACCTTTGGATGAGGTTCCAGGACCCATTCTGTTAAGGCTATTTTCAAGACCTCATTTATACATTTCCACAACATTGTCTACAAATCTTGAGCTATACTTCTGGCCATAGACTTAACCATGTGCTGTCATCAGAGCCCAACTGGGCAAAACAGTCTAAAGAAATAGCATTCCACACTGATCTTGCTTCTCGTTTTGGGTCTTTCTTTGAAACTTTCCAATTAATTTGACTGCTACTAAAGGTACAGTCTGTAATACTCCCTGTAATTTCATTTACAGTTATTGATTCATCTTTGTTTACCTTGTCGATCACTGTGTCTTCAGTGTCAACATCATTCCCTTCCTCATCTTCAGGCATTACAACCTTAGCACTATTGATATCACTCTGCTCAGACTTCATTTCAGGGTCTTCCATTTCTGTTTTACCAGCAGGTTTGTATGTGTTTTTTCTGCATATGCAGGCAAACTGTCTCCCATATCAATCGTTTTTGACATCATGCCTGAATATGTCAATACTATTTGATGAAAAGATGATCTAATTAATTCTCGACACACTGTCAAAAACTTGGAGGCTGCTTTGTATAACATAACCAGCTCATTTACTTTTGATTTATTTACAGTAAATATGTAAACAGCTGTGTTTTTTAGTCCTCCATTTGCATCAATCAATTCTTTTAGGAAATGCAACATTGCTGCCTATATTCACATATTGGACGGTGGGTTGCATGAGTTGATTCTTTTCCATCTTTGGTCTTGGTGTGAACAAATAATTGTGTCTGTATCTCCAATTCTTTGGTTATCAGGTACATTTCATATAATAATTTTCTATTTTGATAGCATTTTGCGTTGTCTGACTGGACATGAACGATATGAATGTGTGGATTATCTACCTTCAGTTGGTGAAGGATGCATTCAAATATGGAAAGCATACTCATCCAATCTTGCTTAGAATAGAATCCTTGGATGAAATATAATCATAATAGCTTGTTTGAAAAGTACATACATCTACATCACCACGAACCATGGGACCATGCAAAGACAAGCCTTTTTACTGCAAAGTTCAATAGTCTTCTACCAAAATAAACTGGATTGAATGTTTTCTTTTAGATCAATACAATTATAGCCTCACAACTTGATAAATTGTACATCATTATCTTGATTCGAAGGCATTGATTCATTACTTGAAGGCAATGAGTCATGTACAACTTGAACTTGTGCCTGCAGTCATTCAGTAAGTCATAATGTTTTTCATCTATCTTGATCTTCAAATATCTAAACTCTTCAAAATGCGGTTTATACAGTTTGCACCTATTACACACACACTTGTTGCTTTCACTTTATCATTGCTGAGTGCGTTTGCAATATTATGATTGGCATCATTAGAAGATGTTATATGTTTGTCTTATGTTGTCTTCAGAAAACACTCCATTTTTCTAAGATGTTTGTGACATTCTTCCACCATCTAAGGGTCATGAATAGACCCAATTATTCTCTCAAGTACAGCTAAAATAACACGCAGAAGAATACCTGATGCCTAATTGATGAACTTTGATATCAGAATCCATCAGTGAATTTGCAATTTTCAAAAATGATGAATAACCTATATGATCCAATCTTTCTGAATATTCAGTGAGGTAGTCCCGATAAATGTATTTCAGTATTTTCATTTGCATAAATCATGGTAGATTTTTTTCTCATTGTGAACATTTGCAATCTTTATGTCCCTTGATAACATTTCAATATTCTGAGAAAATAAAACCAGCTTCACAGAATGTTCCACCAGATGTTCTTCATGTTGATGGACAGTTCTAACAGTAGGAACCTAACTCTACCATTCTTCAATAAAATGAAACATTTCTGGGATATTTCAATCACCTTATTTCAAATATTACAAAATTCAGAAGTTCGACTTGTAGGTATAGTTGCACATAATGCAGATGGCAATACCTTTTTTTTGTGTTGATTTCTCCAGTAAGTTTTCCTGTGCCTGTACCAAATTGCATAGTATTTTTCGTTGTGAAACATGAGAATCACTCAGGGTCCTGGAGACATTTTCCAACAAACTATCAGGAAGTATTGAGATGATGTTGTGACATACTCGTTTCAATGTTGCAATGCAAAATGACATAATTCTCGCTCATTTTTCCATTTCCAGACAGTCAAACTTTGTGGTTAGCTGAATGTGTTCACTTGATATGTTATTTATGATATCTTTTTTATTGAAAGAAACCTTTCGATTTCCCACAATGTAAGAGATTTTAATGTCTACTTTGTCTTCAGCTTTATCGTGTTCATTATCTTGCACAACAGAACTGCTACAATCTTGAGCTAAACTGTTCAATGTCATCATATTGTCGGGACTATTCTGAGCTTCTTCCATCTGCTGCGTATCTTCATTGTCTTCATCCTCAATTTTCATTCATCAACTCTGCATAAAGAAACCACTGCTTTTTGTGCTCTTTTTCTTTTAGGCATTAACATCATTGGCTATTCATTCCAATTTCGTTTTGATTGACAATCCATCACATTCACAGCTGCATCCATTACACCTGATAGAGTCACTGCAACATTTAAACTTGCACTTACACGTTAAATAACTCTTTTATTTATGTTTTTATTAAAAAGAAAAGCTTTGATTGTTCAACAAACTCAAGTATTCAAGGCTCTAGGCCCTGGGCTTGAGGTGTTCCTGGTGTGCCTGGAAGTCAAAATTAAGGTAAATCAATGTGAATCCCATATGAAATTTGTATGGTAAAGAGGAGATACTGGAATGACTTGATTTTTTTTCTGTAACCAGTAAACTATTACCCTGGCTCGTACAATGGGTGTTAAAAATTGAACTACCCAATCTCTGACACAAAAATATTCCTTACACCATTAAATCACCTCCAGGGTTTTCTCTATCATTTAGCTTTACTGTTAGTACAGAAAGGACCTTCAAGTCACATCACATACATTTTGTACATTTATTGTCCACAATCTATATTCTCACCATCACTGAGGCCATGATATCCTGTGTGCATTGAGGTTGAGTACTTTTAGCTTTATTGTTAGCTGCCATTTTTCAGTTTTTGCAATGTTCTACACATGATATGGTAGAAGGTAGTTAAACTGAACCTCCATTGAAAATATTTGTGAGCTGAGACTAAAAAGGGAAATTTTTCAGAATAACAGTTTGAGTAATTAATTGCAGTTGTTTAAATGTGTCTTACTGTTATAGGGTGACATTGGACCAGCAGGATTACCTGGTAGTGATGGAAAAACTGGAAACCCTGGACCTCAAGGACCTCCAGGATTACCTGTGAGTATTATGATTGTTTTTCTAAAAAAAGTTATAATTGCTGTACTTTAGCCACATCTTTGAGCTAAAACTAAGGACAATGTACATCAGTGATTAAAATCACATTTAAATTTATGTACATCAGTGTAATTTATTTGTCCAATGGTCAATAATTGATATGCTTACTTTCAGTTGTCATTTAACCAAAATATCTATTAAAAATTTTTTTTCTCATGCGTTTTTTTGAAAATTCAAAAACAGTGGAAGAAATAAAATAAATAAAATGATCTCCATTAAAATTATTTTTATAAATCTTAATCAAACAGTTCATAATTACATTGAAATCATCTACATTTCTGTGGCTATTGTGGTATTTGAAATGCTAGGTTTGTCTTAAACTTATTTAAGTCTGATATCAATATTTTTAGTAATTTTTCAGATTATTGATGAATCTGTTTGATAAAAAGAATTTGATGCTACTTTTCTGATATTAAAATATCAACTAGAAGGTTAGATGTTCAGTGCAAAAGTGATAATAATAATAATTATTTATTTAATTTAAATAAAATGAAACAGATAATCTGAAATAGCTCATTTAAATTGTTTTAGTATTAATGGAAGTTAACATGTTTAGATAGAATGAATTATGTAGGAATTTCAGTGGATAATGCTGAAAAGTGACATCTAGATATTTTCCTTGATAACTTATTAAATATTCTACATGTTATTGAAAGCTTTTTCTTGTATTCTGTAAGATTTAGTCAATCCATTAATTATACTTCAATGGTTGTGTTTTAAAGATATAAATCTCATCATTTATTATACTCAGATTTCACTCAAACAAAATAAGATAGGTAAAATCAGATTGTGCCATATTTATGTATGTAAAGTATTGTAGTATTGTGTTTTCCCCACAAGAATTTTGAAGTAGTACTTTCAATATACAAGGGCATACATATCAAGTTCTTATTTGTACTTCTTGACTCCTTAAAATACTTGATATATTGCTGTCAGTGATCATGGGTATGAATGTTTTGTTCTTATGTCTAACATGAATCTTTTCACAAAAGTTTTGGTGTAATAATCTCTATTGTATGATTATTCACAATACTTTTGGTATTGTTTATTTAAGATCCCTGTCAGTCGGAAACCCACCCAAAATTACAGCCTTTTCACTGTAAAAAAATTTAAATTTCAGAATCATATTTTATGTGAAAAAATACCATAAAAACCAGATAACACTGCTGTATATAAATTCAGCTGTTTCAAAATCCCATTTTTGTGAGGCACAAGTATGATCGAAGTTACGAGAAGGCTGGGACCATGTGAAGAACATAAATCCAAAAAGAAAGGAAGCTGCGAGTCTGTGAAATGTGTTTATGTTGTGATCCTCCAGCTAAATGTACAGCAAAACATTGCCATGTTATCCTCCAAAGTAGACGTGGAGTAGTGCAAAAGATCCAAAAACCAGTAAAAAAGAGAAGGATGTTCTTATGGAAATGTGTGCTGAAGAGAGTGTTTTGGACATTGTGAGATTGAAAACCTACCAGAACAAAACTAGACACATGTTTATTCTCACTAATTATGCTTTGAAATTTGTTAATAACACCATTGGAACTAAAATAACTAATATTTGCTAAAATCAAAGTATTCCGAATCTTTCCTTTGATTTTCTGGGAAGTTGGGAGGTAGCCAATTATTTTCACCTATTTCTCTGCGACATAAAAAGATTTTTAAATTCTGAAAACTGCTCTCACCTTTTTAGACCATTCCATACCCATTATGCACTTTCGTCGTTTATTTTCGATACTTTTTAACAAAGTGCACACTGTAGCCCCAAGGGTGGATTTCTTGCTGATTGGGATCTTAATAATCAAAGTCTTGTACATCGGTAATTGAACTGAGTAAAGTGTCTCCTAACAAAACTTGTGATACAGTACCTTTTATGGGCAAGATCATGTATTTCAAACCTTGAGCACTATTACATTTCTACATACAATACCCTTATTCTGGTAACTTTGAAGACTAAATCCGTAAAGCCAGATTCTGTGATTTACTCTTTGTTTCCTTCTTCTCCTAGTCATTTTCATTATATATATATATATATATATATTCATTAATCAACATTATGTTACAGAGTCAGATATAAGTTCTCATAGTGTCATTCATAAGACTTTTACTACAATGCCTTCAGCGATCACCATCATTATACATTGTAAGTCATCACAGGTTCAGTATTTTAAGTAGTAAAGCTCATTTTAGACAAGAGATGATATATACTGCTTTGTTTTCAGTGTTCCTTCTATTTTTATGTTTTAAGTATTGAAAACTTACACATTTTTTTTTCTAGGTATATTCTTGCTTAATACTTCACATGCAACACAGTAGGACTTCTAAACATTTTGTAACAATTTCTTTATAAAATGTTAATGAAAATAGTTAAAATTTGTAAAACAATTAATAAATTATCTTCCCTTGTAATTTTTATAGAATGTGAAAAAAAGTAATTAAAACTCAAAATCTTCTAAAATAATGTAGCTATCTAAAAAGTATAATATAGTTTGTTACAGCACTAAAAGTTATTCTTTTGGGGTCATTGTACATCAGCTTATTTAGGTTTTTCACATATTAAGATTTTTTTTTACTATCAGGGACAGCCAGGACCAAGAGGTGATAAAGGGATCATGGGACCTCCTGGTCTTATGGGTCCACCTGGGCTACCAGGTCCACCAGTTAGTATTTTGTTTTTTTTCTCTATTTTCCTAAATTGTAAAGTTGTGTATTGAATTGCATATGTAGTATACTTGTGAATGTGATTTAATCTGAAACTTTATATTGTTGTTTCTCATGGCTCAAAACTAATTTGAGTGGTGGTATGTTATAATAAGATAACAGAGCCTATGATACTTAAATCCATAGATTATGTGCTACATAATTCAGTAAACATCAAGTCAATTTTTGTTTCAAGATTGAAGTAGGATTAAACCAAAATTATGTTAGAGATGACCTATCAAACCTATATAAAAAAACTATATAAAACTTTGATTTCTCGAAATAGGAGGAATCATAAAAGCCAAAATGCATTTATTTAGATAGAATGCCCCCCAGTGGCACAGCGGTATGTCTGTGAACTTACAATACTAGAAATCGGGTTTCGATACCCATGATGGGCAGAGCACAGATAGCCCAATGTGTAGCTTTGTGCTTAATTGCAAACAAACAAACAAACCAGATAGAATAGTTCGATTACTGTATGCCCATTACAATTTTAGTGACGGGGTGCAAGGGGCCATAAGGGTGGTGCTGTGAAACCTTATAAGTGTAATGAATGTTGGTATGATAAGCCTAAAGTAAAGATGTAGTGTGGGATCACCTAGCCTAGAGTCAAGTGCATAAAATTTATCATGATAGTAAAATTATCGATTCAATTTTAAACTTAAATTGTTTCTGAATTAAGCTATTTACTGTTATATCACCAACGTTTTTAATAAAAAAATAAAACCTCTTTAATCAAAGGAGACTCTAAATTAAGAAATCAGCAAATATTTTCCCAGTTTTGTTGTCTATACATTTCATTTTATACTTTCACTACATAGATTAACAACAATAATAAGTTATACTTTTGTTGCTAAGAAACATTACATAAAAGCCATTGTTGGAAGTTAGTTACCAAAACACACTGGCTTTTCAATATATTAGAAGTTGTTAATCTTAACTGATTTTTACCAATAATTAGTCTATGAATATGCTGCAAATTCATTTCATGAATGATCTTAATTTTGATTGGCTCACAAAGGAATTTACTGATGTTTGATTGCATCGACTGCACTTTTATGCCTCTTTGTTGGTCAAGCTTGCTTTTGCAAAATTAATTTATTATGGTTAGCTATGAAATGTGAGGGTAGGATATACTAGGGGGTGGGGGTGGTAGTACTTGCCCTGTTATTTGTGATGGGCTATACACTAGTTATATATAGAATATAGTTGTTGATAAAGTTTTAAACACATGAAACTTTTTTTCAAATAGTTTTTTATGCACTATTTTTGTGTATTATATACCTGTGTATGATACTGTAGAAAAGTGTTATTATGGTTGAACATAAATAAAGTTCTGGTTTTCTCCAGAATTAATTACCAGACATGTTTTTTCATCAGTTTGCTGTTTTGTAAGTAAGCCTGGAAACTTCATGCACTTCTCAAGACATCAATTTTCTTTTTGTTTTAAGTTTACTGCGTATTTTAATATTTTGTTGATTTTTTCTTTTTTCTTATTTTTCTGTGTAAACACTGAAAAAAAAGAAAAGAAAATTAAAGCTGAAGTTTATAGTTACTTATTTGATACTTCTTGTATCTTCTGTGTTATAAAGCATATTGACTGTTATTCCTGTTTTATTGGTGTGGAATTATTCTAATTTCCTGTTTCCAAAATATGACTTGCTGTTTAGTAACCATTGTTATAGATTTTATTTCGGGTACTTAAATGCTTTCCACATTTTCTATATTTTTATATCTAAATTATAAAACTGTGGTTTTACTATAGATGTGTCAATAGTTTGATTGTGATTACTTTGGAGAACATGCAGTCTGTTCATGTCAGTTGTCATTAATGTTAGAGGGAGAGGAACATCAGTAGCTTTTGGCAAACAAAGAGTAAGATAAAGGAGTAGGGTTTAGTATGGAAGTTATATGATGGTTTCATCAACTTGTGTTTTGTTTCCAATGACTGGGTTTTACATAACATTGGTATTATTACATCTACTATTGGATGTGACTCATTTGACTCAAAAAGTATAATTTTTTCTGTACTTTCAGTGATGTATTTGGGGGAAGGATAACTTTTTTATTTTTATTTTTTCACTTGACAGACTTTATTTACATAAGGATTGTATAACTTCTTTCAACAGGAGGCAGAATGCATGCAAACACAAAATGTTTTTGTTATATGTACTTAGGTGAGGCAGTCATCCTGTTACTCAGCACTGACACTACTTTTTCCAGTAAACCATACTAGCTTTAACTGCAGCTGTATTCCAAAAACTTTTTTTGTGGTTTAATATGGAACAAATTTACAGATCCATACTTATATCAGAACATTTCAGAAATGTTTGCAAGACATTTAACATTTGATTAGAAGAGGTTGGAAGAAAATTACAAATTTTCATGGAATTCCATCCTTATAAGTGCAGGTGTAGTGAATTTTTCTATAACTGATTTTTACTAGTGTTATGAAATACTACTTGTACACAGAAATCTTATTTTCAGTAGTTTTAATAACTTTGCCCCTTGGTGGGTCAACAGTAAGTTTACAGACCTACAATGCTAAAATCCAGTGTTCAGCTCCACATTGTGAATAGAGCATAGATAACCCATTGTGTAGATTTGCTAAAAAGAAAACAATAATAATAACTTTATATGGAAATTTTTACACTTAATATTAAGTCTGTTTTTTGTGTCTATTTAAAAACTACAGTTGTATAATATTCTTGTGATCAGCGGGTATTTTTATTGTATGTATGTATGTATGTATAGCAATTTTACTTTTGTGTATGTGTAAAAATGTTCTCTCTTTATAACATTTATAATTAGTTATAGAATATCATTTTAGATTTACCTTAAAATGTGTTTCTTTATACAAAAAAAAATGTTTTATAGCACTTTGCCTTATAAGTTGTATATGCACGTAGCATATGTCTTTGGAACTCCAAAATTGCCACAGTTATGCATATGGGTTATAGATTATGTTTAAAAATACTTAACATAACATATCATAATGTTTAAGGACAACAAGGGACCTACTGGTCCATCTATGCTGTTCTATCCTCTAAACTCAACTAAAACTATTAAATTTAAAAGAAAAATTTTAAAAACCTCAACGTCAGCCCTTATCATTCATATAGTTATCAAGCTTTTTCTTAAACTTGCCTAAATTTACTGCCTCCACAACATGTGAAAGCAACTTGTTTCAAAGACCAACCACCCTGTTAGAAAATTAAAACTGTCTTAGCTGAAGATGACTCCTACCCTGCCAAAATTTATATTTGCATCCCATTAAATATGAAAAAAGATGATGTATCAACACTATCAATTTCAGAGATTTTAACCTTTCCTCATATGACAGCCCCTTTATCCCACACACCATTCTAGTAGCCCTCCTCTGAACTCTTTTCAACAACTCAATGTCTTTATTAAGGTAAGGAGCCTAAAACCAAACACAATACTCCAAATGTGGCCTAACTGGTGGCCGATGCAATGAAATTATAACCTCTTTGGATTTGCATTCAATATTTCTATAGATACAACCTAAAATCCTATTTGTCCTACCACTAGCAACAGCACACTTCTTGGATGTCTTATGAGACTGATTAACCACTACACCAAGATCCCTTTCTTTCATATATAACACTGTTAAGGTTATTACCATCCAAATTATACTTATAATTCAAATTATGATAACGCACATGCATTATTTTGC